>NC_058410.1:49886587-50039978 GCF_002201575.2 Neomonachus schauinslandi | reverse complement strand
TTTTTTTTTTTTTTTTTTTTTTTTTTTAAAAGATTTTATTTATTTATTTGAGACAGAGAGAATGAGAGAGACAGAGAGCACATGAGAGTGGGGAGGGTCAGAGGGAGAAGCAGGCTCCCCGCGGAGCAGGGAGCCCGATGCGGGACTCGATCCCGGGACTCCAGGATCATGACCTGAGCCGAAGGCAGTCGCTTAACCAACTGAGCCACCCAGGCGCCCTCTTATTTCTGACCTTAGGGGAATTGCTGTCAGTTTCTCACCAGGTGGGCATTATAAACCCTTCAATTCACTGTTATTTATCGGTAATCTAAGGGTGTTATGCTGGTGGTGGGTTATGTTGGGGAGCACATCAGACATGATCTCTGACTTCATGATATATAGAATTTAATGGAGACACTGATATCAAATGTTGGCACACACAATTAACTGTAATTATTGGGACACCTGGGTGGCTCTGTCAGTTAAGCATTTGCTTTCGGCTCAGGTCATGATCCCCGTGTCCTGGGATCGAGTCCCACATTGGGCTCCTTGATTGGCGGGGAGCCTACTTCTCCCTCTGCCTGCCGCTCCCCCTGCTTGTGCTGTCTCTCTTTGACAAATAAATAAATCTTTTAAAAAAAACCAAACAAACCTGTAATTATTATGAGCCAAAGAAACACACAGTGATATGGGAATGTAGACTTGGCTTTTGGTGTTTTGCACCTTGGCAGGGTGTGAGGCAGAGGGTCTCACCTCATTGTTGAGGATGCAGACTGCCAGTTAATTCCCCTGTTCTTCGTGGTATATGTAGTCCTGCCCCCATCAGTGCCCAGTGTCTCCAAGTTCAGTGCCCCTCTGGTTCTCATTTGCTATAGAGTAAGACTAAACTGTATGGGGGTGGGCGTGGTCACCTACGTATGTGGAGTCAGGGTGGTCTGCTCACTTTAAATAATTGGTTCCCACCTGGGGTCTTCTATTCCTAAGCTTTCTGGAGTTCGATAATGCTGCCTTTCTCTTCCTTATTTTTGGGTTCATCCTATAGGAGAGGAAGAGGCAAAAAACCCCCACAAAAACCAAAAAACCAAAAAACCAAAAACCACTGTCATTACTTATCTGTCTTTCCCAATAGATTGACACACACGTGAGGACACTGGATTACCTTGGTATCTCTAGATGAGCAAAATGTGTGGCGTCTCTTAGGTGCTCAGTGAATATTTATTGAATAACTAATACTTTACATCTGTGTGACTTTTTGCATCCACCCCTATTCCCGTTCATAAAGCCTCTATCACGTGATCAGGGCAGGTGGTATTATCCTGTCTTCAAAGAATGATTGTTTTTAAACTTCTTGATCTCTATGACCAAATGAGTGGCTTTTCCAAAGTGTTGCATTCGCAGTAGCAATTATGAGGACCGGGGCCTGGGTCTCCTTACTCCCAGCCCACTGTTTCCCTGGAATCTCCCCATCCTTCCCCCCAATAGAGGCACTGTGATGGCAGCAGTAGCAAGTGCAGCTAAAGACTCAGGCAGTAAGATGGTATTTGGATTTAAAAATGCCTCCTCTCTCCCTGGTCACATTCTCTCCTCCCCAAATAGACACAGAAACCTCATTTTATAAATCTGAGCGTTCCTCAAGATGTTTGCTCTGTAAGCCACTCTTGGAGCTTGGCCCAAGTGACAAGAGAGCTTATGGGAATGGACAAGGCAACAAGACAGACACAGCGGATTCCGTGCCGTCTTAGGACTTCCTCCTCAGACCTCAAATGCTAGAGACGGTCCATGACTAATTTCCTGTATAAAGCCACTTATTAAGCAGAACTCTGGGGCATTAGTGGTATTAGATTTCACTCATGTCTGTGAAACCCCAAATGGCTCAAGGCCACATCTCATCGTATCAGGGGCGTCAGATGAGGTATCATGGGGAGCACTAGTGGAGCACACAGGCTGACTGTCCTCCAGGTCTGGCTGAGACGGACATATGTAGCCCCAAAATAGCTACTGTGCACTGCTGCCTTCTCTCTCCCCCCTGTTCGTGGCAGAGCCCTGATGTCATTTGTAGTCAGGCTTTTTACTTTATAAAATCAAATATGTGAATATCTTAAGAAATACTATTCTGAAGTGGAGAAATGAACTTACAAGCTTATTTGATAGGCCCTAAAAGAATATCCCTGTAGTTGTTATTATGAAAATGAGAAGATGGAAAGATCAAGATTACAGAGCTGTAAGAATTTACCGGCATAAAATCTAGCTCTGCAAGAGAATTTTAGGTCATCAGGGCAGCACACTTGGTGGCGGGGACTGTGTACCTCCTGAGACTTATGGCAAGGGGCCTGTGACCCCCGGGCAGGGCCGAAGAGTCCAGACTCTCTGGGTGGCCTGCTCCAGCCCTGGCAGGACTATTCTATCTAAAAGTTCTGTAACTGTGTTCACATTTTTATGTCCTGACCTTCTTCACAGACATAGAAAATTGAAGTTCATACAGAATTGAATATTACAAGTTCAGCATTTGCCTGTTTCCCACCGTTGACTGGGACCTCTATGGGGCTGGGACAGAGAGACAGTTGTAAGTAACTCTTGTTAATACTTTACATCTAGGGAAAGGCACTGGTGGGAAGTGGGCAGAATGAGAGAAAATGATGTTTTAACAAACTTAAGGGCATGTTTAATGACATTCTCTCTCAGGCATTACTCAGTTTTTCTTTTTGTGGTCTGGGTGAAAAACTATTAATAGCTGATTAATAGTTTTGAAAAGGCAGAGAAAATGATTATGAAAGTATGCTGCAAGCTTCTTGCAAAATTTTTTTTTTGGTCAAGTCAGTCCAAGTTTCAACACAGGTGACACTGAAACAGCAAATGAATCTCATTAAAAGGCAGTTAGGCTGCAGACTCTGAGGATGGTGTTCCAAGGGATGTACTTCCTACGAAAAGGGAACCAGAGATTAAGGGAAGAATGTAAAATGGAGCCAGTTTTGGGTCCTCGTGGTTTGATAACCATTTGTTAGTTTGGATGTGTTCAATTATAAGGAGCTGGAGAACAGTTATTCTGTTGAGAATACCATATCTGGTTACTGTGGGAAAGCTGATGTAAGTGGGAGTCCTGCTAGCACAGAACTTAGAAAAGACAGAGAAAAGTTTACCAATGACTGCCATGCAAGGGTAACAGAATCCCAATTCTGAGGGCCAGCCTCCCAAATAAACAAAAAAGTCCTTCAAAGTGGGGTTCATCTCTACAGAACTTAGGGGAAATATGTGCAGAAACAGGATTTGTAGCTCTGTGATTCCATATTTACCATCTCATTTTTAGAAACGAATCCCCCCACAGTATTTGGAAGTCCTGATTTGGCAATGGAAGACCTATTTCTGGTATACAACCAGATGAGCTTTCTATGTTAAAATAAGAACTGCTTTCTATTGAAAAAATGGGCAATTTTAAAAAAAGGAATAATGTAATTAATTATTGCTTTCCCTCTGGAAAGTCCTGGCTTCACCATTAATTGTATCTAAGTGAAAGTGTACACAGAAAATCTACTAACAAGTAAAAGGATGAGAGCTGAAATTTTTCTAGACTACTTTTTTTATCCTCAAGTTTTGGGTGAGGGAATTTGCGGCATCAATTAAATTGACCATATTAAAATTCAGAAAAGAGTAGGGTAAGATGTAACCAACAGAGGGAGATAATTAATAATCACACTGCCGTATTTCATATTTTATTCAACTTTAATATGGTTTCCATTAACTTTTAAAACAAAATGATTTCCAGTTTAGAAAACAATGCACTGACCACATAATTCCTTTTTCATTTTATACAGTTATACAAATATTCTAAATACACATTTTGTGTTCAAGATGATGGCAAATAAGATTAACTGTACAGTACATAAGGAAAGAAAATATTTTAAGCATATTTAGAAGCAATAGAAATGTCTATACAAAACAAGCAAAAATGGAATAAAATTTATTTTTAAAGTATTGCAACAGGCCCACAGGTTTGTAACAAAAATGTCTTTGCACAGTTCCTCACAATGCCCCAGGAATAGCTAAAGCAAGACAGCGGTTTTAGAAAATAACGTTTCAAAATGCTACACATGGTACTATTGTTTGCACAGTTCGATCAAAATAACAACTCTACTCTGAGTCAAGCAAAACCTAGAGGAAATATACCTAACAACTTGAAAATCATTTGTATAAAATTCATTGCACATTATTTTACTCAGTTGTTTGAAAAGTAAAAAAGTGTATTTACAAAATATTTCGCAGTCAAAATTATAAAGTGAATGAGTATCTCTAAGTAACACGTCTTGATACAGACATTTCAAGGGAAACACACGAATGGTTTTTGTTTTTTTGTTTTTGTTTTTTTTTTTTTTTAAAGAGGTTTTCAGTGCTCCTTCCACAGGGAAGTAAGTATCATCTACTCAAATGGATTTACAAGATGTTACACATACTGGAGCAAATTCAACACATACGTTATAAAAGGATGAAGAATTTGTACATTGTAAGAAGTGAGCTATTCAGAGATCAACAAGTACAATTTTTAATTCAGTTAGCATAAAAGCCTTCAGTCTTCAGATAAGAGACAGTGAACATACTTGACTCGATGAAAGTTGAGAAAGCACCATGCACAACAGTTTAGTGGTAAACACTGAAAAAAAAATAGCACCTGGAATTCTGTGATATTGACAATTTAAAACTGGTCTAGTAATTGCCGGAGATATGGTGCCTTGGATAATTCTCTATTTACTCGGGAGAGTTTGAAAAGTACTGGGCAGTTCAGAGAAACACACGGGATATGTCGATCAAAGCACCCTGTACAGTTCTTGCATATCTGAAAGTATAAGAGGAATACATAAAACAATAGGAAAGTCCCTATGTATATGTGTTAACAACAAACTTGTATAACCCCTCCTCTCTGACCCACCATAGATTACTGGCAGACATATGAGACTTCATACATTACAGAAAGTTTCACTAATTTTCATCTCTGAAGCCTAGCCTACCCTAATGGATATTACAGGTTACCCGTGAACAACATTGATTTGAACTGCACAGGTCCACTTCTATATGGATTTTTTCCCCAATAAACTCACAGTACACTACTATAAATGTTACAAAATTCTTACAAGGAAGCTCAAGTTTTTCTCTATGATTTTTTTTCTCTAGCTTACTTTAAGGATACAGTATATGATCCACGTAACATACCAAATAGGTGTTAATCAACTGTTATCAGTAAGGCTTCCAGTCAACAGTAGGCTATTAGTAATTAAGTTTTTGGACAGTCAAAATTCCTATGTGGGTTTTTGACTGGGAGGGGGGGTAGTTACCCCAACCCCTATGTTGTTCAGGGTCAATGGTATATTAAGATCCATGAATAAGCGACCCAGTTACCACTTAAAGACTGTCTTTTAAATGAGCTATAAACACTGTTTTTTTCAAATTACTCAGATTTATCTTTTTAGGTGCCAGTAATAAAAAAGTGATCCATTTTCTTATTCCAGAAGAGAAAGTGCCAGTACGGAAAAAAACCCCAAAAGATATTAATTAGAAAGTAGTAGTCTAGACCAGTTCTCATACCTTGCTATACATGAACTTAAAAGTATACTGACACCCGAGCCCCATCCCAGACCAATGAATCAGAATCTCCAGGCAAAAGAGCCTAAGGATGTGTACTTTTTAGGGCCCCCGGGTGATTCTGATGTTTAATAAGATTTGACCGAAAGAAAAGTAATAAGGCAACATTTTTTTTTTTGAAGATTTTATTTATTTATTTGAGAGAGAGAATGAGAGGAGAGAGAGAGCACATGAGAGGGGGGAGGGTCAGAGGGAGAAGCAGACTCCCTGCTGAGCAGGGAGCCCGATGCGGGACTCGATCCTGGGACTCCAGGATCATGACGTGAGCCGAAGGCAGTCGCTTAACCAACTGAGCCACCAAGGCGCCCAATAAGGCAATTTTTAACAGAGGAGAAGCATTTATGTCTTAATACAATGATCAGATTTTTAACAAAGTCTCAGGTCACATATATGTTAAAAAGATTATAAAACATGAAAAACATTAAAAAAATTAAAAAAGGTATTAAATGTGGACCCAAGGATCAAGCAAATACAGGCTGGATTTTTTATTTGAATACTGTATCCAAGTGATTTACAAAATGGATACCAAACAGCTGCCTCTACTCTAGATGATCTTCTGAGAGAGAAATCAAACTGCTTTAGTTAATTCTCGGATCTGTATCTCAAAGAGCTTCTGTTTTAGAGATGTCTCAACATTTTTGTTCTTTGCCCCAGTATCTTCCAGTCAACTGAAGGGCACGTTTTCCTGAGCAGACTGGTTACTGTATTCAGAATTATAATACTGTCCAAGCAAACTGCTGAGAAACTGTGTACTTACTCAGCGTGCTCTCGGAAGACTATGCTGTTCACCAAGGAGCCTCTGCCAGGAGGCTCCCATCTCTTCCCAAATACAGAGCTTCTGTATTACAGCTGTGTGTCAGGTGCCGGGCAAACTGATCAATATTTATGCACTCTATGTGCCTGATAAGCCAGGATGGAATTACTTGCCTCTTTAACTCAATTTTTAGTTTCAAGATCCATTACTGGTGATTTAAACCCTGGAGCACTATAGCTCAATTCAGCTTATGTTTAAAACTTGAAACACTACAACCTGGATACTTACTTTTTAGCTCATAAGGAGGCAGACATTCAAAAAAAAAAAAAGTCTGCTTTAGTCTTTCTTTTTGCTATCCTTTGAAAATTTTTGAAAAAATAAGAAAGCTGATCAGTTGCTTATTTCATTTTCACTCTTTCATGTTTATTATTAAAAGTGTTTAAGGTGGGGCGCCTGGGTGGCTCAGTTGGTTAAGCGACTGCCTTCGGCTCAGGTCATGATCCTGGAGTCCCGGGATTGAGTCCCGCATCGGGCTCCCTGCTCGGCAGGGAGTCTGCTTCTCCCTCTGACCCTCCTCCCTCTCATGTTCTCTGTCTCTCATTCTCTCTCTCGCAAATAAATAAAATCTTTAAAAAAAGTGTTTAAGGTAATGAATTTTTCTGAGATCAGATCTGCCATGGCTGTCTAGAATCTTGTGTGTAGTGTTTAAGAGAAAGTTAAAATTTCCAAGTGGAATGATCATTTTGTTTTCTGAGTTTATAATGAATTACTAGCTTTATAGCATTGTATTGATAAAATGTCTAATATTTCTAACTTCTTGAAATATATTAAGGCTTTTTTAAAAAAAAGATATTATTTATTTGAGAGAGAGAGCACGAGCAGGGTGAGGGGCAGAGGGAGAAGCAGACACCCCATTGAGCTGGGAGCCCGATGTGGGGCTCGATCCCAGGACCCTGGGATCATGACCTGAGCCGAAGGCAGATGCTTAACTGACTGAGCCACCCAGGTGCTCCTTTTTAAAGCTTTCCTTACAGACTAACATAGGGTCGATTTTTTTTTGATATTTGTTGTAACGCTTGAAGTTTCAGAGTTTGATATATAATCATAAGGTCTACCATATGTTGTTTACATCTTCTCTAACTACTTTTTTGATCACTTGATCGTTCTTGGGCGGAGAAGCATATGAAAATCTATTACTAATATTTGTTATTATATCTCCTATAATTTCTGCTTTATGAAAATTCCTACTGATTACTTAGTACACAGGGGACACACATTTTAATTCTCTTAAAAAATGCTTTAAAGTTTAAAATATCTTTTGAAAGATGATGAACCATCCTTATTTATAAACAGCATCCCTTCTTTTAAACTATTTCTATATGAAATAAGAACTAATCTTGACCGAGGGTTCTAGTTAAATAGATGGCACCGACTAGTGCGGTGTATGTTACTGAGGGCAGAAGACAGGAAGGTCCGGGGAAGAGACCAATCACAGCCTTTGACTTCAGTGTAGCTCTGGAGGTCCTGCTCACATTTGCGCCTTGTAATAGAAGCCAACAAGAGAATTTTCTATGAGGGTTGGTTGCTATCACCAGGGCAGCAACCTATAAAACAGAAGCTGGGAACATCCAGTGGACTTCAGTGGTTGCACCAACTAGAACCTTAAACTAACACAAACTGGCTAAAAGTTGTTTGGTAATCACGCCAGTGACATACTGCTGTGCCTTCAGCAGGAAGCTGTTCATTCATTCAGATTTTTACAGACTACCCCCACGGGCAGGACTCTGCTCAGGCCCAGCCGTCTCAGCAGTGAGAGAGGGGCAGGGTCTCTACCCTCATTGGGCTCCTAGCTTTCTAGTGGGGGAAGACAGACCTACACCTCATCACAGTAAAGCAGAACAGGTTATGGCAGGAGCCCACTGCAGGGAAGGCTTCACCGGGTCTAGGGGTTCAAGCTGATTCCTTGTAGATGATGATTAATGGCGGTAGAGGAAAGCATTCCAGACAGAAGGAACAGGATTTCTAAAGGCCAGAACAGGGGAGAAATTAAAGTGCATTCATGGACCTAAAAGTGCAGTATGGCATGCATGGAGGGTCGAGTGTAATAGGGACAAGGGTAAGCAATGCTGACAGAGAGGTAGCAGGAAGGTGCCAGAATGGAGACAGACTTATAAAGCACACCTAAGGAATTTGAATTTTATCAGAGAGAAAGAGAAAGCACCAGACTTGTACTTTTAAAATATAATTCTAGCTTGTGTTAAGAATGGAGTCAGTAGCGCCTGGGTGGCTCAGTCGGTTAAGCCTCCAACTTTGATTTCGGCTCAGGTCATGATCTCTGGGTCGTGAGCTGGAGCCCAATGTTAGGCTCTGTGCTCAGCAGGGAGTCTGCTGCTCTCCTCCTCCCTCTCCCTGTGCCCCCTCACCCCGCTCACACATGCACACTCTCTCTCTCTCAAATAAATCAATCTTAAAAAAAAAAAATGGAAACAATGGCAGGTAGGAGGTTGTCGCAGGAGTTTAGGGGAGAGAGAATGGATGATAACAGAAGGGAAGGAGAAAAGTGAGGGTGTTTAAGAACTACTTAGAGGGTGGAAGGGGAGAGGTAAGAATCAGCTTATTTCAACAAGCTGGGCTTTCTGTGGTTGCATCAAAATAATCATACCTTTACGATTCCACCATCCTTAATGAGATCTGTTTAATGGATTCTGGATGACTGGCCGTGCTCTCTAAAACTTAAGAATTTCCTGCCAGTACTAACTGCAGCAGTTAGAATGGTGCAGAGGAAATAGTCTGTGCTTTACCAACCCTTAATCAATCTTTATATAATATTCAAATTCTTAAGAGCTTTCTCTCTCCCTGTTCACCTTTGTGGCAGCTAAGTTTTACTGAGATTGTGGACTGACACTGTCTTGATTCAATAGCTTCTTTACCTTGAGGACAAGGTGCAGAGCCTGGCCTTCACATACTGGTTTGGATTACTTTAGGACTGTGAGGAATGATTGTATAAGAGAATTTACAACACTGGAGCTAGAGGGGCTTATAAAAGAGCATTCTGATAAAACAGGCCAAAGGACAAGGCCAATATTATGAAGTCCAGACTAGAATCCTGATGTCTTTATTATCAGCATGATTCATTTTCCACTAACTCACACTACCTACCTCTTAATTATTTGGTTTTCAAACATTTCAATAACTTTATATATTGCTTTTCTAAAACAAGACAAAACAAACTCCACTCCAAAATTGTTTTCTCTAGCCTGAAAGCTAAAAATACAAAATATGATGGCATAAGATATAATCATTCCTTTAAGAAATACACTACTTTGTTTTTAAAAAATGTGCTAATTTTTCTTCAGATTTCATTTTCCAACTTATTTCAAGAGATTTCTGTTATTTCTGCTAGAATTCCCACATCTGAAAAATCATCTCTGCATTTTATGTCTGTATTCCAGCCAGCTGCTTGTTAGCAGCTATTTATCAGCTGCTTATTAGCAATGTAACATAGGGCAAATTACTTAACCCCTCTGTGACAGTTTACTCATTTGTGACAGTTCTCTGGCACAGATTAAGACTCAGTCATGTTAACTATTTTCTATCTGGACTCTCAGAACTGTGAGCCTTCCAAGTTTATTAGCAATTCTCTATGACAATCAGATTTTTATGAGAATGGTATATAGATATGGTAGAGAAATTGGTACTTCCTTTTAAAAAAATACTATTATAAAAGAAATTGGGTAGAAGAGCATTGTAGTTCTAAGTTTTAATAAACACAATACACTATTCCATAAAAACAAAAAAGTTATGAAACAACTAAACTAAAAGGCAACCTATGGAAGAAGATATTTGCAAACGACGTATCTGATAAAGGGTTAGTATCCAAAACAAGCCATCTGGTAATAATTTAGTTCAATTATGATATTTTTGATATTTTAAGAGTTTATTAACTTAGAATCTTTATTCCACTTTTCACCCAGTTTTATATCCCAAACTATATCTCAAGTATTGATGACATTTCCCTAAAGAATCAGATTGTTTGGGGTTCTGGGTCTATCTAACAAGGTCATACCTTTACAAGTTGCTCCTTTTTACGTTCCAACTCTCGAATTTCTTGGTTGAGGATGACTGCAACATGCTGAGGTTGGCTCCGACATTTACTACAGATGCCATGCTGCGTCAGGTCATCACACACAGGACAGTGTAAAGTAGTGAAATATTGTGAAATAGTGCCTTTTTGCCCTTCAGGTTCACTTCGAGAGGAGTTGGTGGCTTTCTGGATCTATAAAAACATCAATTCAGAAATAAGTCTCAGGGAGGTGGGCTGAGAGATGAGTGAAATGGGTGATGTGGATTAAAGAGTACATTTATGTACATCATGATGAGCGCTGAGTAATGGATAGAACTGCTTAATCACTATTCTGTACACCTGAAACTAAACGAACACTGTATGTTAACTATACTGGAATTAAAGTAAAAAACTTAAAAAAAATAAAAGTCTGATCCAGCTTCACAGCAGAGCTGCTACTGTCATGCTAATTACAGGTTTACGAAGGCATTATTTCATTCTAACACATAGTGAGTAGCTACTATATGTCAGGGACTGTTCTAGATAATGGGGCTACAGAAATGAACAAAATCCTTCCTTTCACAGAACTTACATGTTAATATCATCAGATATATATATATAGATAAATATATACACACATATAATTTTTCTTTTTTTTCCTTTTCTTTTGGGGAAAAAAAATGGTCTCCTGTCACTCAGTTTTTTGGTTGAGATACATAGATGTATGAGATCATACAGGACACTGGAGATTAGAGAGGACAGTGGAAGAAATCCAGGATGAGAGTGGATACTGTTTAAGGCTACACAACTGGGCCAGGGAAACAAGGCAAGTAGAAGGTTAAAAATAACTTGTTAGGCAGTAGGGTGCAAAATTCAAGCAAGAGTAAACCTGGAACATTCCAAATGTAATTAGATATATTTCACCTAAGCATTCTTCATTGAAAGTTAATACTGGTTTCAGAGATCTGTCTTCTGGTACTCTTTTGACACTGAAATAACATCATGTTGTTATTATACCCTTGGTCTCCTCCTGGTATCTTTTAATCACTATTCATCAAAGTTATTATTAGGTTAGCCTCTTACAAATGCCATTGATTTAGCATTCTTGCTAATGAAATGAAAGTCATCCGAGCCTCTGGTGCAAAGCTGGGACGCAGCACGACAGACGGTGGCCAGCACAGCTTCAACCTCCGTTTCCTAGCTTATTCTTTTCCTTGAGGCCATACATGCTTGTTGAGAAATCAAAAGTAATTTGAGGATCAACTTTTACTAGTTTGCCTGAATACCATCAGTCTTTCATAGCCTGAGACAATAGCAGATGACTGAGCAGATCCAATTCCGAACAGTAGATAAAAACTGCTCCTCTCTGAGACTCACATCTCCCAGATGATTATCTGATCACAGACTGCTCCTTCAGGCTGCCAGTGAGTTAACTAACAGTTCAAGCAAAACTCCCTTGGCCAAGATTCCAAGTTCGAGGTTTCACTTTAGTGTGTGTGTATATATATATATATATATATATATATATATTTTTTTTTTTTTTAAGATTTTATTTGACAGAGAGAGACACAGCGAGAGAGGGAACAGAAGCAGGGGGAGTGGCAGAGGGAGAAGCAGGCTTCCCACTGAGCAGGGAGCCCGATGCAGGGCTCTATCCCACTGGGATCATGACCCAAGCTGAAGGCAGATGCTTAACGACTGAGCCACCCAGGTGCCCCTAGCATAATGTTCTTTTAACAGTCTTTAGTCTGATTTTTTCAGCACTATGTCTAGATACTACATACTATATATATTTCTTAAACACACATTTTGAAGGAATTTTTGCTCTCCTTCATTTCTTTTTATTAGCTGGTTTATTATGGCTTATTTTTTTAGTTAAGTGTTTATCACTGAAATAGTGCAGAATTTATTTTAATATTCTATAATTTGGCCAATGTGACAGAAGCTGGGAAGGTGTTTGCAGAAAACTTAAAAGCTTCTTTTAGGAAACCAGAAGACTGTGGCACCTTTGCCAGTTTAAGATAACAGAGCATCTGTGTTGCCTCTCATAGCACATAAATAAAATCTTTAGTTCTACTGGAAATTGCAAGTGAATTCTCTCTACAGTCATAGCATAGGTATACTATTTGGTAGGCTTACCCTTGGTAATTCATGATACCAGTTGAAGACATCAATACCAATAAGTGAGAAGATTCTTGCCAGAGGTGGTAGGATTTGCTTGGTGATATAGTAAGTGGCATTCAGTCTCAGAGTCGGGTCCTGCAGCACTTCCGCTGGGCGCCTCACCAGCTGGATAAGTGGTACTCCGGGGGTCCCATAAATGATGACGTACGGCACTCGCTCTCCAACTCGAGGCTCAGAGCGCCGATCATAAGTAAGCATTTTCCTATTTAAATCCACATAAATATTCATTCAAAAACTGTTATGGAGGCATCTTACCAGAAAATTAAATGAGAATTAAACAGTTATGAAACCATGAGAATACAAGTGGTACCTCTATGTTACAGTTACAACCTTTTTTTTTTTAAGATTTTAAAATTTATCATTAGGGAAAGAGAGATTGAGAGAGAGAGAGAGCATGAGCCAGGGGAGAGGCAGAGGGAGAAGCCGACTCCTGGCTGAGCCAGGAGCCCGATGTGGGGCTCGATCCCAAGACTTGGAGATCACGACCTAAGCTGAAGGCAGATGCCCAAACATCTGAGCCACCCAGGTGCCCCAGAGTTACAACTTTTGAGAGCTATATACACTTGACTTAATGAGCACCAAGCAGACATAATGTCTCTGTAGGGGCACCTGAGTGGGGCTCAGTTGGTTAAGAGTCTGCCTTCGGCTCAGGTCATGATCTCAAGGTCCTGGGATTGAGCCCCGCTTCGGGCTCCCTGCTCAGCGGGGAACGTGCTTCTCCCTCTGCCTCTGCCCTTCCTCACCCTACTGCTCGTGCTCTCTCTTTCTCAAATAAATAAAATCTTAAAAACAAACAAACAACTTACACTGTAAATCATTGCTAACTGAAAAACAACATGAGTTGCCAGATATCAACTAGCTTAAAATGTTTTCTATCTCCAAAGAGTAAGAACTATCATAAATCTAACAGTGAAAGAGAAGAGAAAATTTAGCTGGTTAGATGATTGGATTTTAGAATGATACCATTTGGTATCATTCTAAAGTGCTTTGGTAGACCCTTATTAAGGACTACCTAGTGATTTTGATGTGGAAAAACAACAATTCAAGCTCTGTACCAGATTATAATTTCACTGAATGTAGTAGTTTCTCAAGGGAAGCCCAAAAGAGGAGTTCCTTCTTCCTCTTCAGAGCTTACAAAGTATGGGAGAGCATCTATTTACCTTTAGTGAGGCTTCATCTGGGCAGGTAAAGAAGCTGCCTGTGGACTAGCTGTCTTCATCTATGCCAAACCACTCAGAATCCCAGGACTACACTTGCTGATACTGAGAGTTCTGCTGTGGTGTGCATCATTACCTTGTAAGCTCCAGGGCTGGCACACAAGCTCCAGGTTTATAAGAGGAACTTCCTCTGTATTCCTTGGCAAAGATAAAATCTTGGATGCTGGCTTTTCCTTCCAGAAGCTTCATACATTGTCGCTGAACATACTGTTTAATTAAACTTATATCTCTTGTTTCAAATAGCAGCTTTAGAGAACGCTCAAGTATCTTAAAAAAAAAAAAAAGGATATGTTTATAAAAATATCCCCTAGTACATTTCATCTTTGTTATATTTTCACTTATGTAACTACTGGGTAATTTGCCATTTACCTAAACAATCTACTCTATAGTAACTGGATAGTAAAAATGATTAAAAATTGAAAAATATTTTGGAGATCTTATATAGCTTGCTATTTCTAAAAACAGAGTATCAGGTAGTTTGAGGAAAATTATATCAAAATAACATGCAAATAAAACATTTGCTATGTAATGAGTAACATGACATACTTAAGCACAAAAAGCCAGACATGATTTCATGTATTGTGTTTTTTTTTTTTTTTTTATTTGAGAGAGAGAGAATGAGAGAGAGAGAGCATGAGAGGGAGGAGGGTCAGAGGGAGAAGCAGACTCCCTGCCAAGCAGGGAGCCCGATGCGGGACTCAACCTAGGGACTCCAGGATCATGACCTGAGCCGAAGGCAGTCGCTTAACTAACTGAGCCACCCAGGCACCCCCATGTATTGTTTTTTATTTGCCTGTTATAGACTCAGGTGGACAGACAGAAGTTTGTCATATCACCAAGCAGTGAAATAAAAATCAGTCTTTTGCTTTTTCATAGTGTCAACAAATCTATATTAATTGTGATGGAATTTTCTATGCTGGAAATATTTCTGATATGCAGTGGATTTATGTAGTGGATTGAATTTAAATTAGTTCTAGGTTAAAGTTCTGTATCTTATTATGAATCCTGGAACCAATGCATATTTACTCACTTAGTTTGCTAATTTGGCTTAAGTACAATTCTACCCTTGGAGAAAGAATGCATTGGATGATATCTCTTCAGAAACTAGTATTAAATAATATCTCAAATTCATATAACATTATATATATAGCATAATATACTGACTGACATTGACAACAATCTATTGTGCTTTTTATGCTCTTATAAAAAATCAGTGGGTAGAATACAATCCAGCAATTGCACTACTGGGTATTTACCCCAAAGATACAAATGTAGGGATCCGAAGGGGTACGTGCACCCCGACGTTTATAGCAGCAATGTCCACAATAGCCAAACTGTGGAAAGAGCCAAGATGTCCATCGACAGACAAATGGATAAAGAAGATGTGGTATATATATACAATGGAATATTATGCAGCCATCAAAAGGAATGAGATCTTGCCATTTGCAATGACGTGGATGGAACTGGAGGGTATTACGCTGAGCGAAATAAGTCAAAAAGAGAAAGACATGTATCATATGACCTCACTGATATGAGGAATTCTTAATCTCAGGAAACAAACTGAGGGTTGCTGGACGGGGGGTGGGGTGGGAGGGATGGGGTGACTGGGTGATAGACACTGGGGAGGGTATGTGCTCTGGTAAGCGTTGTGAATTGTGCAAGACTGTTGAATCTTAGATCTGTACCTCTGAAACAAATAATGCAATATATGTTAAGAAAAAAAAAAGAAGAAGAAGAAGATAGCCGGAGGGGAAGAATGAAGAGGGGGAGACGAACCATGAGAGACGATGGACTCTGAAAAACAAACTGAGGGTTCTAGAGGGGAGGGGGGTGGGAGGATGGGTTAGCCTGGTGATGGGTATTAAAGAGGGCACGTTCTGCATGGAGCACTGGGTGTTATGCACAAACAATGAATCATGGAACACTACATCTAAAACTAATGATGTAATGTATGGTGATTAACAATAAAAAAACTTAAAAAAAATCAGTGGGTAGAGTACTGTTCCATTTATACTAATTTTTTGGTTTGTTACAGAAGGAGTCTGGGCCTGAGTAAAGAAAAAATAGAAAATACTATGGTTAAAATTACTGTGGTTGAAATACTATGGTTAAAATTACTGTGGTTGAGAAATTTAGGTAATTTATGGTACCACTGTTCAGAAATCTAACTTGTATTTAATCATTCAAGTAAATAAAATTTCAGTTTATCTAGAATGGACTACTTATAAAATTATTCTACTTATAAAATTATTCTTTTGCTAGTTTCTTTATCCTGCTCCCTAGGTTTTGGGTGTTGTCATATGATAACATATTATCATCTCCAGGTGATAGGCAGGAAATTCTTACCAAGTTATGTATTTTTTTTTAGCAATTGTGATAAAAGGTAAGGTGTGGGAAGAAGTCAGAAACTAAGGACTAAAATCAAGTTGTTTTCATTAGAAATGAAATTCTCAAAAATCATATTGTTCCTCCACTGATAGTTATACATAGTCACAGAGGCTAGGAGGGCCACTGTGATGTGTGCTTAAGGATTTTCACCAGATTCTTTAGCGACTTACTTCTTTTTTTTTAATTTTTTTTAAAAGATTTTATTTATTTATCTGAGACAGAGAGAATGAGATACAGAGAGCATGAGAAGGAGGAGGGTCAGAGGGAGAAGCAGACTCCCTGCCGAGCAGGGAGCCCGATGCGGGACTCAATCCCGGACTCCAGGATCATGACCTGAGCCGAAGGCAGTCGCTTAACCAACTGAGCCACCCAGGCGCCCTAGCGACTTACTTCTTAAAGATGAAAACAAGATAGGTAAAACTTACCTTAGAAACAGCAGGGCAGGAATCTCTTCTGACTGTTTCTATTCCTTTTGCATCAAATACCGGGTCCTTTTGTTCCAGTGTTTCGTACATGTAACCCACATACCTCTTTTTTGTTTGTAAGACACAGGGCAAATATACCTGTAATGGATTAACAAAATGCCTCTCAATTACCATTCTCCCCTACCATGAATATCTTTTTATGTCTTTAACCAAATATTAATCACACACACACAAAATCTAAATATGGCTTAGCACCAATTAAATTCATGATACATTTAGAGGCGAAAGCACACAAAATGAGTTGTCTTTACTTCCTTACCACTCAACTCCTTTGTTTCCACTATCAAATTTTGCCCTTATTGTAGCTGACACTGCTCTCTCAAAAGTCGTCAATCATATCTATTTAAACAATTAAAAATTACTCTAACACCTACATATTTAAAAATTATAAGTACAAAATGAAAAGTTATAAGAGAATATACTGGTCCTCCTGCCTCTACTTTCCCTGCCCTAGAGGCATCCTGTTATTGATTTCCTGTGTACCCTTCCAGAGATACTTATACACATAATGGTAGCTTACCATGTATATCATTCTGTACTTTATTTCATTTATTAATGTATCTTGGAGAGCATTCCATCCTAGTACAGAAAGCTCAGTTTATTTTGTAGATACATAGTATTCCATTATGGGAGGGTATCACAATTTATGTAACTAGTTACCTACTACTGTGGGTCATTTAGGATGTTCCCAATCAGTGTTCCAGTGAACAACCTTGCATGGATTATTCTACTGGATAAATTACTAGATTAATGGTTGTGTGCCCTCCACTCCCTTTTAATGCTACCAAATTGGTCCTTTCCTCTGTCCCCAAGCTTTATCAATAATTGCACTAAATGTAAATGGTCTAAACATCCCAATTAAAAGGCAGAAGTAATCAGATTGGATCTGACCAAAAAGTAAGACACAGCAATAAACTACTAAAAGTACACTTCGAATGTAAGGACATAGGTTAAAAATAAAAAATGGAACAGGATACACATGCTAACACTAATCAAAACAAAGCTAGAGTGGTTATATTAATATCAGAAAAAGTAGGCTTCAAGACAAGAAATATTATCAAAGATAAAAATATAAATCTGTCAGGAAGATAAATAATCCTGAATGTGTATGGACCTAATAAGAAAACTTATAAATTATGTAATAAAAACTAGCAGAACAAAAAGGAAGAAACAGGCAAAACCATGATTATACTTGGAGACTTTAGCAACTCTCTCTTAGAAATTGACAGAAAATCATTAGGAATATAGAAGGCTTCAACACCACCACTATTAACATAACCTAAGTGACACTTACGGGACATTCCAATAAGCAGAATACAGATAGCTTTTAAGGTCACATGGGAATATTCATTAAGATAGACCATATGCTGGACCAAAGGACAAATTTCAATAAACTTAAAAGCATTAAAATCATACAGAGTGCATTCTTTGACCACAATGGAATTAAATTAGAAATAATAACAAAAAGATTTCTGGAATATCCTTTAATATTTGGAACTTAACAATTCTAAATGACATTAGACATTAGGTCTTTATCATTGAAACAAATGAGTAATAATGAAAATACAAGATACCAAAATTTGAAGCTAAAATAGTATTTAGAGGGAAATAGATATCTTAAAATACATTAAAAAATATTTGTTTAGTATCAGTGATTCAAACTTTTAAATTAAGAAGACAGGAAAAGAAAAGGAAACTAAACCCAAAGTAAGTATAAGGAAGGAAATAACAAAGCGTGGAAATTAATGAAATTGTTCTCCAAAAAGTTCAGTAAATGGATAAACCTCTAGCTAGATGATCAAGGCAAAAAAAAAAAAAAAAAAAAAGAAAAAGAAAAAAACCCAAATTATCAATATCAAGGAGGGATGTCACTAAAGATCTTACAGAAATCAAAATCACAGGAAGTATAAATAATTCATGCCAATAAATCTGACAACCTAGGAGAAATGGACAAATTCCTTGACAACTGCAAGTTATCAAAACTGACATAAGAAAACCTGAATATTTCAATATATATTAAAGATGTTAAATTTGTAATTAAAAATCTATGACTTCCCTCCCTATCCCCCCCAATAAAATGTCAGGACCAGAGAGCTTCACCAGTGAATTACATCAACATTTAAGAAAAAAAAAAAAAAATAACTGTACTAATCTTATATACATGGGAACATTTCCAACTCATTTTATGAAACTAGCCTTTTTTTTTTTGTCCCAAAGACAATACAAGAAAAAACTACAGGTCAATATTCATCATGAACATTTACATCATAATCCTTAACTAATGTTTATTTTAAGAAGTTTTGCAGTTTTTGCTTTTATGTTAGGTCTATGATCTGTGTCAGGTAAATTTTCATGTCTGGTGTTATTTTCTAAACATGTCATGCTCTTCACTTTGCCAGATGGGTTGAGTGAGTGTCCACACCATATGTATACTTCTAGGATAGCACTCATTCTCACTGTTTTCTAGCTGTTCTCCCCATCTGTGCACCAATTAGAATGCTCACTCTTCAGGGTAGATACCATATCCTAGTCTTTTTTGAAATCTCTTCTAGCATAGTTCTTGCTCCGGTATAGTTACTTTTACCCTTTTCATACCTGTTCTCTTAAATCAACCATTTCTAACTCCTACCCATCCTTCTTTCTCAATATCTCTTGAATTGTCCCTTTTTTATTTTCCCTAGTTCAGGCTACACAGGTTGCACCCTATCTTGAGATTCCCCTCTTCCCAATCCATCTTGTATACCACCATGAGGACAATCCTCCCCAAACCGCTCTGATCATGTCATGCTCATGTTTGATGAACTTTTCTGAATTAAGTTTAAACACTTTAGCTTGGCATTCAAGACACTCTGCAACTTGGTCTTAACTTTATTTTCTAGACTTCTCTCCCTGTACTCTATATTCCCATATTGTGCTTTTCTAACTCCATATCCTCCTACATACCATTCTCTTCTATGCAGAATGACTGCAGCCCCATGGCTGCCTATTGAAATTCTAACCATTTTCTGAGACACAGTGCAATATTACCTCCTACATGGAGTCTCCCCATACAGCCCAGGAGGAAATAATACCTCCTTTTATTTGTGCTCTTACAGCGTTTAGGGAGATTGCTCTCATGAGACTTTCTGTAAGTTTAAAATAAAAGGTTTCTAATCTTTCCTTTTAGGTTATTGGCTCTTAGAGAGTGCGACTGTGTCTTATGCTTCTTTGCATGCCACACCTCTCCTAGCTTAGTATCTTTTATAGAACTAAATACATATTTGATATCTAAAGTAAAATGAAAATAGTCTAAGGTCCTTATGGCAGACTGCACTATCTAAAGAAATAATATCTGCCATCCCACATGGTCTTAACAGTTTGACTCTGACATTCTTCCCATTAAGAGATGGGAGTCTATGTTCTCTCTTAAATCTAGTCAGGCTATGATGCTGTGTGACTTTGAGACAAGGTCATGAAAAGCAAAACTGCTTTTGTCTGTTTTTCTTTGGGATGTTCATTCCTGGAACTCAGACCCATCATGCTGTGAGGAAGAACACACGGTCCCAGGGAAAGACCAAGTGTAGGTGTTCCAGCTGACAGCCCTAGATGATGTTCCAAACAGCCGCCAGCATCAACCCCCGGACATTAGAGAGAGCAAGCTTTAGGTGATTTCAGCCATTTAGCTGTTGGTTGCATCACCTTCAGTTTTAAGGAGTTCCTCTTTATTGCTGAGTAATATTCCATTGTATGAATATGCCACATTTGCTAAGGACCTAAGCATTGTGGAGCAGAGACATGCCATCTCTGCTGCACCCTTTCTGAATTCCTGACCTATAAAATCTGTAAGCATTATTAATAAAAAGGGTGTTTCACACCATTAAATTTGGGGGTAGTCTGTTACACAGCAACAGTTAACTGGAACAACCTTTTTATTTCTTTATATAAAGACATTACTAAAAAATTGAGAAAACTGCACAAAACTAAGGGAAAATATTTTAAATTTAACACTTTGTAGACCCATATACTATTACTGATCCTGAAAATGTATTGTGCAAGTCCAAAATCTCTAGAAGGTATGTAAATTTTATACGTGATTACTAGTATTTTTTTTTTATGTGATTACTAGTATTAATTACATTTCTCTTACCTTTTCAAACTTCAATTTCACTGGTTTAGGATTGGTAGCAGTTACAGCTTCAGCAATTTCCTGACCAATCTTAAAAGACTGCTCCTTAGTGGCTCCTTTCAGTAGCACAAATATACTAAGAAAATTAAAAATGAGGAAGTCATTGTAACAAAAAAATTTCATCAAGAGTAACTTTCCTGGCTAATACTCTAATACCAAAGAAAACATTTCCCCCCCCGCTTACTCTGCCTTATTAAGTTGCTTCCTATCTAAGCTTTCTTGTTTTACCATACTTTCCTTGTATAGCTTATTACAGATCTTTAAGACACTTAATATTTCTAGTTTGGCTACACAGACCAGCTTATCTGTCAGAACTGCCAAGGTCTTGGGTCATTCCTAGACAATAATGGCTTTATATGACACACAATTACATCAGTCATAAAATGTGATTATAAAGAAATGGAAAATTTACTTGTGATATGGGAGGAAATTTCCTTTCAGAACCACCCAACTTAAGACACACATATTTTGTAATATATGTTCACTGAAGAAGTGTTACAAAACATAAAGCACAAAGGAGAAAACAGCCACCTAATCTTACCATTCAGAAAAAAGACACTACAAATCTTTCTGGGTATATCTGTAAATCTCTTCTCACTTGGGATCAAAGATCATTATTGCTAGATTCCATATAGTTGTACATCTTAACATTTCCCCACATTGTTTAGTTCTTTTACATTATTTTAACAGTTATACTGTATTTCAATGTATGGATATTATAATTTAGCCAAACCTCCATCATTGAATATTTAGGTTATTTTAATTTTTTGCTAATATTTCATATATAATAATTTGTCACACCTCTGATTATATCCTTAGAACAAATTTCTATCAGTGAAATTTCTGGGCAAATGGTATACACTAAATATATATATATATATATATTTTTAAAGATTTTATTTATTTATTCATAAGAGACAGAGAGAGGCAGAGGGAGAAGCAGGCTCCCCGCTGAGCAGGGAGCCCGATGTGGGACTCGATCCCAGGATCCTGGGATCATGACCTGAGCTGAAGGCAGATGCTTAACCATCTGAGCCACCCAGGTGCCCCACTAAAAATATTTTTTGAAAGATACTGTCAAATTTGAATTTCAGAAAGATATTTCTTTTTTTTAAAATATTGCTATTTTAAATTTATTTTATAAAAGGCTTTGTCATTTATATGTATACTTAAAAGGTATTCAAATAGTAAAATTAAGAGTTTACATTTATTAAGTTTTTTTTAGGTTTACAACAAAATTGACAGGAAGGTAGAGACTTCTAATGTACAATTCCAACAGCAGTATATGCAGGTCAAGAAGGAAAGATTTCTAATATAAATAAAAAACTGCAATACAAAAAAGACTAAAAAACCAAAAAAACAAAAGTATTGGGTATTTTTCTCTAACATAATCCAGTTAACTTTATAATATACAATCTGTGACCAACAGAGTAGCTAATAAATATATTTAAATAAGAGAGATTATAAAGTTGATCTTCATGTATGATTTTTTTTGTAAATTTTATTATTTATTCATTTTGAGAAAGAGAGAGAGAGAGAGCAGGGGGAAGGGCAGAGGGGGAGAGAATCTCAAGCAGACTCCATACTGAAGCACAGAATCTGATGCAGGGCTCGACTCCATTACCCCAAGATCATGACCTGTGCTGTTTTCAAGAGTTGGACGCTTAACTGACTGACCACCCAGGCGCCCCTTCACTTATAATTTTATTTATTTTTTACCTTTTTAAAGATTTTATTTATTTATTTGATAGAGAGAGACACAGTGAGAGAGGGAACACAAGCAGGGGGAGCGGGAGAGGGAGAAGCAGGCTCCCCGCTGAGCAGGGAGCCCGATGCGGGTCTCGATCCCAGGACCCTGGGATCATGACCTGAGCCGAAGGCAGACGCTTAACGACTGAGCCACCCAGGCGCCCCTATAATTTTAATGGAAAGATATTAAATAGTAATGGACAATATCTTGAAACATTATCTTAAGATTCTTGTTCCTAGTCTTGGGGCCACATAAACCAATCTCGTATTTCTTAAATGTTTTTTATATTGCACTTTAAATCTCATTTGGATGGTTTCTTTGGAAAAGCTTTCTCTGCCAATACTGGAGATAATACCTAGAGTCTGATATGAAAAGCTTAAGAAAATCAGTATTTATTCAGTATTACTTAAGGTCTTTAAAAATGGTCTCAATCTAAATTAATTTTAAAGGCTATACTTTGAACCAGCTTTCTATAATTTTGTTGTTGTTGTTGTTAGGCACATCTGATGCTTATTACACCAATATAGCTTTATTTTTAAAATAGCTTTTAAAATTTCCTTTTGAAAGATTATTTTCAAAAGCAACTTTACTGAGGTATAATTTGCATATAACAAAATGAATACGTCTTAAGTGTACAGTTCCATGAATGCCGACAAATGCATAGATTTGTTATGGGCTGAACTGTTTCCCCCTAAAATTCATATGTTGAAGTCCTAACCCCAGTATATTTGGAGATAGGACCTTTAAAGAGGTGATTAAGTTAAAAAGAGGCCCTAAGTTAGGTGGTGAGGATGAGCCTAATGTTACTGGTGTCCTTATAAAAAGAGAATATTTGAATATGCAAAGGAACACCAGGGATGCACATGAACAAAGGAAAGGTTATGTGAGGACACAGAAAGAAGGTGACCACCTATAAGCCTAACAGAGAGGCTTCAAGTGAAATCATATCCGCCGACACTTATCTTGGACTTCGAGGCTCCGGAACTGTGAGAAAATAAATTTCTGTTGTTTAAGCCACTAAATCTATGATATCTTAGAAAACTAAGGACATTTTCATCATCCCCCAAAAGACCCATGTACTCCTTTGTAATAATTTTCCACTCCTAGCCCTAGGCAACACAAGACCTGCTTTCAATTAGTACAGATTAGGTTTTTTTTTTTTTCAAGAATTTCATATAAATGGAACTATATAGTATGTACTCTCTTATGTCTGGCTTCTTTCAGCTTATTTTTGAGATTCATCCATGTTGCTGAAGTAACAGTAACTAGTTCCTCTTTATTGCTGAGTAATATTCCATTGTATGGATATGCCACATTTGTTTATCCATTCACCCTCTGGTGGAAATTTGGATTGTTTGTGGTTTTGGACTATTATAAATAAAGCTGCAATAAACATTTACATCAAGACTTTGTGTGGACCTAAATTTAAATTTCCTTTAGGTAAATACCAGGAGAATTGTTGAGTCATATGCTAAGGGTATGTTTAACTTGAGATGTAACTGCCAAACTTTTGTTTTTTAAAAGATCACTATGCTTAAAATTAAGGTCAGGTGCAATGATGATTAAGACACTTTGAAATTAAAGTGCATATATACACATTTCTATAAAACTCTAGGACGGGAAAAACTAAGCTGTGGTAATAGAATCAGATAAGTGGTTGCCTGGTGGTAGGGGATGAAAGTGAGGGACTGTGAAGGGGTACAAGAGAACTTTCTACGTTGATAGAAATGTTCTGGACCCTTACTGAGGTGATAACTGGTTACACGGATCTATACATGTATATACTGAACTATATACTGCGCATTTTCTTTTTAAAAATAGTGCACTTTTTTGTTAAGAATTATACCTCGATGAACTTGATATCTTAAAAGTTATTATTATAAGGTATATATAAGAGATTTTACCCAGTAGTTAGTGGGTTTGAGTCCATCTAGGGTGTTTTGGCCAGTTTTATTTGGAGCTAAGCTTCAAGACAGCTGGCCAAGATTACTGGAAGGTCACTTAACAGAATGGAGGTGACTAGCCTACAAAAAGAGACGGTTTTAAAATGAATTTGTCACTGGTGCTTTTAATCTAGTTAAGTAACATTTATCTTTGGGTTGAGAGATCAAGTACACATAGAGCAGTGATTTTCACGTGGTAGAGGGTGAGCGGGAATATTAGAATAACTTGAGAGGCCTTTCTTAACTATAATCAGATGAATTTCCCAAGAGATTCTTTTTAAAAATTTTTTATTTTTTTAAATTTATTTGAGTATGGTTGACCCAAGAGATTCTAGAGAGCTCTTATAACTAATGGGAGTAGGTCATATCCCACTAGGGTGAAGTAAATACGATTGAGAACCACTATTCTATAAAATAACTGTTTGTACCACTAGTCAATAATATTGTAATAACTTTGTATGGTGACAGGTGGTAACTACACTTATCATGGTGAGCATTTTATAATGTATATAATTGTCAGATCACTGCATTGTACACCTGAAGCTAATACTATATGTCAATTATATTTTAATAAAAAATCGTTTAATTGAAAAAAAGAAATGCAGTGTGTTTATTATACTTTCTAAATGGACAATAATGCATTAACTGCTTTAGAAAGAGAAACACCCTTCTAACAGTAATTTTGATGCTTTGGTAACTGATCTCCCTTAGTTAGACCCCAAGATTCATAAAATCAGCAGTTTTGAAATTGGAGGGAGGCAATGGTCATTCACCATCATCTATCAGATTTCTCTCATTCTGATCATGAGGCAACTGAGCTTCAGAGGGGCTAAGTGATTTGTTAATAACCATGCAGTTAGGAGTACAGCTAGAAAGAGAATCCAGACCTCCTCACTCTCAATGATCTATTATCCCTAAAGCAGTGTTTCTCAATCTTTTATCATTACTGTCTTCTCAAAGAAAAAAGTTAAAAAGTAATATAATAAGAGAAAATAACTAGCAAGGAATAAAATATTGTTGGGTGGGGTTGAACTTTGTGGGGCCTAAACCCATTGTACTATCTAAGTACTATTTAAGTTTTGCTCCCTATTTGTACCTATTAAGGTGATACTGTTACCACTGATAATGCATATTCTAGAGTGACTTGCCCTCATACAGTATATTTCAATGAAATGATGAATAAATTTCTTTGATCGGAATCATAAAACACCTGTGAATTCTGACTTAATGAGAAAGCACCAGCTAGGAATCAAAAAACACTGAGTACTACTTTATGGCTCCACTGCTGACTAGTTGGGGATTTTAGACAAGTTTCTTATCTTAGGGGAATGTGCTTTCATTATCATTATTTATTTATTTAATTTTTTTTTTTTTTTTTTAAGGTTTGGATATAGTGGTCAATAATTCATTGGTTGCGTACAATGTGCTTTTAGGCAGTACCTGAGAATGTGCCTGCACTGGTTCCTCCCAACAGTGTGAAAACTGCCGACCTAAATAGCACCCAAGTAGTCTTCCAGCTCTGACAATCTGTTGAGTCTGTGCTTTTTGGTTTGAATTCTTAAAGATCTTAAAGGCTAAACAAAGTAACTATAATCAGAATCATGCCAATTTCTGATTCTCTGTGTGTTATCAACCATGGACATGTATGATCCTGAATTAAACTCAACAAAAGGTTTAACTTTGTCCTCTTCCCTAAATATTTTGCAAGGAGCTCTGCTAACAAGGTGCAAAACGATGTTCTAGTAACTTTTATTTTGCTGGACTACTCAGCAGAAGTGGTTTTACAGAGCAGTGAAATACTCAAACTTAGGAGTGGCTTTTGACGGGTTAGAGTAGAGACTATGGATAATCAGGGCCTGGATAACTTGAAAGTATCCCTACCTGTTAGTAATGAAACAGCTGCTATATGAGGTAAGGTCTCACTCAGCACTAATATGATTATGCTGATTGTATGTGCATTAAAGAATGGAGAAGATTAAATGCTGTTTAAGGATTACCTAGAAGCTGTTTGTAATGATTAGAAGCGTTATCTCCTACTGCTCCACTGGGCTGTAAAGTTATCAGAGCTCCCGAGGCAAGTGCTCTTAGCATGATCCCACCGTGACACTAAGCCTTCCATATGAGAAGAATATCAGAGTCTAAGAAATTTGCTTAATACCTATATTCTAGAAGAATTTTAATAAGTCATACAAACAAGATGTTACATAAATACCTAGACCCTAATAAATACCAAAGCAAGCAACCAGGCTGAAGTTATTAATTCAGGACTCAGAGGCAGTCCTATCCTTTGTCAGTCCATGGAGGATGGGCTTCAGGAAGTCTGTGAGCCCTCTGGAATCAAATGGAAAACTGTATTTGCCTATATGCACTTTTTGCAGAAGGTCAAAAACATTCTGGGGCCTAGTGAAAAGTTAACCACTCATAGCTTTGACAGGTATCTTTCAAAATTAAGACATATATTTAAATTCACAGAGCTGCAGCTATATGAGGAATCATTCACATTTTTAAAAAGTGGGTTTCTTTAAAGATTAGACTCCTGTATATACAGTATTTTTACAGATCACTATCTACCTGGCTACCTGCAGGGATGCCATGGGAATCTCTACAAGTCTGTGGCTCAGGCCACTTAAATTTTCTGTCTCTTAAGATCATGTCTGGTAATTCAGGACCTGAGCTAATCCTGATCATGAGATCATAAGGACTGGGCAGGACTTAAGTAGAACTGTTTTTAGGAAGGATTACCCTTAAGCCATTTCAAATACTGAAATGTATATCTGAAGAGATGTAAAAAGACAACTATAAAGCAGGAAGTTCATTACCTGTCAGTATCTCCGTATACAACCCTAGCGCCCCATTTCTTGGTATCATTCACCAGTTTAATAGCTCGTTCCAAGGTCTCTCTGGCTTTGTGAACAATACTATCACCAACCTGTTGGTACAAACACACTGGAAGTAATTTCTTAACATAGCTTAGTATAAATCAATAGACTTTAACATAGAATACTTTTCATTACTAAATATTTCTAAAATTGAAATAAGGAGAAAAGAATAAAAAAGAAAACAAAATAGTCTTCAGTGTTAGCATTCCTTCTGTAAGTACTCAAGAAGAAAATAAGGTGAAGAATTTAAAGAAAGGAACCAATCAATACACAGATTCGCCTGTGAGTGTATTAGTAAGTACAAAGGATTGCACTTTACACAAGGTACACAGCTTCATAATTCCTGGAAGAATAAGCCTTGTTTATTTAAGGACTTTCTTATATGCCTTTATAACTAATTAGCCAGGAAATTATTCTGTGTATGTGCATGAGTGTATGTGTATGTGTATCTTTCAAAATTTTTCTGTTGTAGTGTTATGATAATTTCTTTCAGTATCATTAAAGTTAATACTGAACTTTAATCTCAGTGATTGGTTATAATTTTTAGATAATACAGAATACAAAGAAAAATGTATAATTATATGATGGAAAATATATTACATGTGTTCGATTTAAATTAAGTAGGCAGATATATGTCTAATAAGGGTACTTTCTTTTAAATTTTTTTTTAAGATTTTTATTTATTTGACAGAGAGAGAAAGAGAGCACGCGCACACACACGCACAAGCAGGGGGAGCTGCAGAGGCAGAAGCAGACTCCTGCTGAGCAGGGAGCCCAATATGGGGCTCCATCCTGGGACTCTGGGATCATGACCTGAGCTGAAGGCAGATGCTTAACCAACTGAGCCACCCAGGTGCTCCTTTAATTTTTTTTTTTTTTTTTTTTAAGTAATCTCTCCACCCAACATGGGGCTTGAACTCATGACCTTGAGATCAAGAGTTGCATGTTCCACCAACTAAGCCAGCCAGGTGCCCCTAACAAGGGTACTTTCATTGGTCATCAGTGAGTTTAAACAAAGATGATGGCATAAACTAACAAAACAAAAAGGTGGTAGAACTTGACAAATGTGACAAACTAATTATATTTTACAGTTAAGTAAATTAAGGAGACCAGCATAGCGCTGCTGCTTCATTTATTAAACTCATAAAAGCTAAGGGTTGGGGAAAATTGCCCTTTGGCATAAATGGAGCATTCCTTTTAAATTTTAAAGTAAGAATCATGCACTTTTGTGTTCAGAAGCAAACAATAGTTATAATCATCCTCCTTTTACTGTAAAATTTCAATCACCTCAACTAAATGTAGGATCAGGTAAGTGTTTAAAAGGCTGTTTATAGGGACGCCTGGGTGGCTCAGTCGTTAAGCATCTGCCTTCGGCTCCGGTCATGATCCCAGGGTCCTGGGATCGAGCCCTGCATTGGGCTCCCTGCTCAGAGGGGAGCCTGCTTCTCCCTCTCCCTCTGCTGCTCCCCCTGGCTCGTGCTCTTTCTCCTTCAAATAATATTTTTTTTAAAAGGCTGTTTATGGTTGCTTTAAAAAGGAAATATTAAATGAACAAAGGAATAAATTTTAAAAAACTGGTAGGGGCGCCTGGGTGGCTCAGTCGTTAAGCGTCCGCCTTTGGCTCAGGTCATGATCCCAGGGTCCTGGGATCGAGACCCGCATTGGGCTCACTGCTCAGCGGGAAGCCTGCTTTGCTTCTCCCTCTCCCACTCCCCCTGCTTGTGTTCCCTCTCTCGCTGTGTCGCTCTCTGTCAAATAAATAAATAAAATCTTTAAAAAACCCCAAAAAACTGGTAGCAGAAACTTAATTTGGGTATTAAGAATCATGAACTCGGGGCGCCTGGGTGGCTCAGTCGTTGGGCATCTGCCTTCGGCTCAGGTCATGATCCCAGGGTCCTGGGATTGAGCCCCGCATTGGACTCCCTGCTCCGCAGGAAGCCTGCTTCTCCCTCTCCCACTCCCCCTGCTCTTGTTCCCTCTCTCTCTCTCTAATAAATAAATAAAATCTTAAAAAAAAAATCATGAATTCTATTGAGAACTTTAGTGCAATAGAAAACCTTGAGAATGTGAACTATATCCTGAGACATTTTTAAAAAAAATCATGTTATCTAGCTGAAATTCAAGTTTGAATAAAATGTTCAATGTCATCTGTTGCCACTTTCAAAACAAGATACACTTTAAAATATGTGACAGCAAATAGCTGGAAGGGTGAGCCATCTAGTGTCAGAGTCAAATATGCTTTTGAGACATACACATACTGATCCTAAATGTCTACCTGCCTCTACCTACTTTGACCCATTTAAGTTACACCTGGAAGAGTAAGAACTCTTGCAGCTGCCCCCAAGACCGTGCAGTGTGAAGGACTCAGTGGCAGGAGTGGGGGGGTGGGGTGGGAAGAAGGAAGGAGTGGTAATTAAATTAAAAGTGATTCTGCTACTTTGTGCCATGGTTCCTAGTTTGAAGAATACAGGGCTAAGAGATTAGATTTAAAAAGAGGAAAATGACTGCTTTACAGTTTAGGCAATGGTTGGGATCCTGAAAAGTCATAATGAGAAAAATATTTAAAGTAAAAATTCCCTGAAAATGAGTGTTGGCAAAGATGTGGAAAAAAGGTAATCCTTGTGCACCACTGGTGGGACTGCAAATTGGTGCAGCCACTATGGAGAACAATATAGTGGTTCCTCAAAAATTTAAAAACAGAAATACCATGTGATCCAGCAATTTCACTACTGGGTATATATTTGAAGGAAATGAAAACACTAACTGTAAAAGATACATGTACCCCTATGTTCGTTGCAGCATTATATACAATAGCCAAGACATGGAAGCAACCTAAGTGTCCACTGACAGATGAAGGGATAAAGAAAATGTGGTATATACACAGTTGACTCTTGAACAAAACAGGCTTGAGCTGTATGGGTTCCCTTATATGTGGATTTTTTCAATAAATTCAGTATAGTACTGTAAATGTATTTTCTCTTATGATTTTAATAACATTTTCCTTTAACTTAACTGTAAGAATACAGCATATAATACATATAACATAAAAAATATGTGTTTATCAGTAAGGCTACTGGTCAACAGTAGACTACTTGTAGTTAAGTTTTGGGGAGTCAAAAGTTATTTGTGGATTTTCAACTCTGTGGGGGGGTCAGTGCCCCTAACCCCCACATTCTCCACGTCTATGGTTTATCTCTTCACACTTGAGTGTTTTTTGCAGAGTGGAAAATTATTTTAATGAAGTACAGCTTATCAATTCTTTCTTTCATAGACTGTGCCTTTGGTGTTGCATCTAAAAAGCCATTACCAAATCCAAGGTCATCTAGATTTTTTCCTATGTTTATCTTCTAGAAATTTTATAGTTTTGTGCTTTATATTTAGTTCTGTGATCCAATTTGAGTTAATTTTTGTGAAGGGTATAAGGTCTGTGTCTAGATCCACTTTCTTGCTTGTGGATATCCAGTTATCCCAGCAGCATTTATGGAAAAGACTATCTTCTATCTTCACTACATTGTATTACCTTTGCTCCTCCGTTAAAGATCAGATGACTATATTTATGTGGGTCTATTTCTGAAATCTCTATTCTGTTCCACTACTAATTCTTTGGCCAGTACAACACTACCTTGATTAGTGTAGCTTTAGTAAGTCTTGAAGTCAGGTACTGTCAGTTCTCTGAGTTTATTCTTCAAAATTGTGTAGTCTATTCTAGGTCTTTTACCTCTTTGTGTAAACTTTAAAATCAGTTTGTCAATATCCACAAAATAACTTGCTGGGATTTTGACTAGGATTGCACTCAATCTATACATCAATTTGGGATGAACTGACATCTTGACGATACTGAGTCTTATCCGTCAACATCTACCGATATCAGTATCTTTCCTTTTATTTAGCTCTTCTTGCATTTTTCACCAGTTGTGTTGTTTTCCTTATAGAGAGCTTATACACTTTGTTAGATTTATACAAAGCATTTCATTTTTGGGGATGCTTAATATAAATGGTGTTACATTTTTAATTTCAAATTTCATTTGTTCATTGCTAGTATATAGGAAAGTGACTTTTGTTGTATTAACCGTGTATTCGGCAACCCTGCTATAACTGCTTATTAGGTTTAGGAGGATTTTTTGTTAATTCTTTTGGATTTTCTACAGAGAGGATTATGCCATATATAACAAAGACAGTTTTATTTCTTCCTTCCCAATCTGTATACCTTTTATGTCCTTTTACTTGTCTTACTGCATTAGCTTCCAGGTCTTTTATGATGTTGGAAAAGCAGTGGTGAGAGGGGTCATCCTTGCCTTGTTCCTAATTTCAGTGGGAAAGATTCAAGGTTTTCATAGCTAAGTATATTAGCTGTAAGTTTTTTTGGGGTGGATATTCTTTACAAAGCTGAGAAAGTTCCCCTCTTCCTATTTTACTGAGGGTCTTTATGATGAATGGATATTAGATTTTGTCAAATGCTTTCTCTGCATCTATTGTTATGATCATTTGGCTTTTCTTATTTAGCCTGTGTGTGATGTGACGGATCTCATTAGCTGATCTCTGATTGTTATATCAGCCTTGCATGCCTGGGATAAATCCCACTTGGTTGTGATGTATAATTGTTTATATATTGTTGGATTTGAGTTGCTAATATCTGTTGAAAATTTTTGCATCTATGTTCATGAAAGATATTGGTGTGTAGTTTTCTTGTAATGTCTTTGTTGGTTTTGGTATTAGGATTATGCTGGCCTCACAATGAATTATAAAGTATTCCTTTTGTTTGTAATATCTGAAAGAGATTGTAGAGAATTGGTACAATTTTTTTCCATAAATGTTTGGTAGAATTTACCAGTAAACCCGCCTGGGTCTGGTACCTTCCATTTTGGAAGGTTATTAGTTATTAATTCAGTTTCTTTAATAGGTATAAGCCTATTCAGACTTGTTTTCTTACTATATGAGTTTTGGCAGATTATATCTTTTTATTTTATTTTTTTAAGATTTTATTTATGTATTTGACAGGAGAGAGAGACAGTGAGAGAGGGAATACAAGCAGGTGGAGTGAGAGAGGGAGAAGCAGGCCTCCCGCTGAGCAGGGATCCCGATTCAGGGCCCGACCCCAGGATCCCGAGACCATGACCTGAGTTGAAGGCAGACGCTTAACGACTGAGCCACCCAGGCGCCCCAGATTAGATCTTTTAAATAACTGGTCCATTTCGGGCGCCTGGGTGGCTCAGTCGTTAAGCGTCTGCCTTCAGCTCAGGTCATGATCCAAGGGTCCTGGGATCGAGTCCCACATCGGGCTCGATCGGGCTGTATGCTCATCTAGATATGTAGAAAAATGTGTAAGATAAAGAGTTCTCATACAGAAAAACCCCCAAGCCCCTAAGATTTTGTATGTATACAAGCTCCAGTTTGAGCAAAACTGATCTTATGTCATGGAAATGAAACTCTTTAGTCTAAACAAAATACTTCAATCAACAGATACTCATTTAATGCTGCTTCAGTCTCTTGAAAAAACTACAGATTTGTATCACTTACCTCAATGCATGGCATTCTCCCAGAAAAATTCGCAGCTGTATAGCCAAACGTGACATTTGCTATAAGCTTAAGTCCTAGCTGACGTGCATCAAGCATTCGTGAAAGGGCTCTGTCCTGCTTGTAAGCCTTCATTGATTGCTTCACCATAAGTCTAGTCTTCAAAATTTCTTCAAGCATTCTTGGTAGGACACCCTTTCTTACTGAAGGCTATCATAAAGAAAAAAAGAATACTTAAAATCCCTTAGAAGTTATAGATTTAGATAATTAAGAAGGAAGCACAAAGTTTAACAATGGCCAACTGTCATGAATTGAAACATACTAATAACTGAGTGGCCACAGGGCCAGTGGCCATCAATACAAAATCATCACATTTTCTTTCCTTTGAAGAGGACTTTTCTCCTAAAAGGTTCCTGTAATGTTTATAAATCTAATGTAGCACTATTATGTGAGTTCAGAGACCTCCAGGGAGGAGGATGTCAACTAATGCATAAGAGACCATACAACAAGTTCAGAGGGAAATTTTTTTCAAAACTTTGATTCAAACCCCCACTCTTTCAGAAAGACACACGGGATTTGTATCACTCATAACAAACCTCAGTTTTTAAAGATCTCATCCTAATGACCCCACACAGTAATCTGCATGGAACTCCATTTATCTACCTTGGAAGAATGATGAGCTGGGTTGACTCTGCTGACATTCAAACCTGCAGTTCCAGGGACTCTAGGTATTTCAAATGTGATGCTTAGACCACTAAGCCATCCCCTCCGGCCTATATTTATTAGCAATCTGGAAGAGGGGATGAATAGTGAGGTGATAAAATTTGTTGATGCCAAAAAAAAATCATTTGTATTAATCAAGACTAGGGAGAATTTATGAGAAGTCCAGTAGGAATGAAAACCACAAAACAGTATTAACTTTGAAGATGATTCACAGACACGTGCAAGGTAATGCATGTTGGACTGAACAATTAAAACCTTAGGTATAGAATAATCACACTTCTGAATATTAAAAACCCTTAGTTTTATTAAGCTTTACATTTTGGGTCAAAATGTAGATGTAAATTTTAAAAATACTGTTAAAGGAAGATAATATAACAAGCCACTACATATGTGACAACGAAAACATATTCTAACCTCTAATTCATTCTGTGTACCTTATGAAGCAGTCATAATGTTTAGTTAAGATGTAATATATGTCATTATGTTAAAGAGGTAATATTTTCCAAAAAGGAATAGGTCATGAAGTCTCTGGTGAGAATTTTCCTCCTATCTAAATAGCTAATTTTAGGGTACTCTTTGAACACAGCAACCTCTTACTGGTAGAAAATTATGCTACTTTTGCTAAGTACACCAGAATGAATCTGAGGGCTCGTGGGGTCCATGCTACCATCAACTGCCCTACTGTACCATGATTATAGTCAGACTCACTGGTAAGGAAATAGAAAAAAAGAAAAAAAAGGAATGAAGTTGGCATAAGAGAGGCAATATAATCTTCTCCTAGATCACTCTCCTATTTGTCTTTATTCATTTATGAGGCTCCCTTTGGTCTCTTTTAATGGGAGATAAGGGGAGAGAAAAAAAGAGACCCTATTATTAGTTTGGATATCTTAAAATGCAATCAATAAATATATTAGAATATCATTTCTAAGACAGTCTTAATTTAAAATAATGTAGAACAATTAGAGTTTACACATTAAAGCAATTTAAATCTTGTAAGTTAACATCGTTGTGATTGTCAAATAGCTATTTAAGTCTCAGATTCTAATAGAGGTCAGAAGGCATATATGCACATTTATTTCTTTCAGTATTTCATTAAAAACTAAAATCTAACAGTTAAAAGACTTTAAACCCAAATTCATGCAAAACAAGGTAATTGGTTTTTAAAAAATAATTTCTTAGCAGATTCATATATCTTTACTTTTTAAGATAAGATATTCAAGCAAACTTTTTTTTTCTTTTCTTTGTTTTATATGCCAACATATAATCTAAATCATCAGCTCTCCAAAGGTTAAGCCACAGTCGATACCTTTCACTTACAAGAGAGTATTACCTTGACAAAAGCTATTCCATTGGGGGACACTGTGATATCATGCCTAATTTGGTAAAGTAAATCTGGAGGTACTCTTAGAGAGGTACAGCCAAATTTGAACTCATCATACCTATTAAGAAAGAAAACATTAAGCACATACTTTCGCAAATCATAGAATAGCGATACTAGACAATTTTAGGAATCTTTTTAACTCCAGTAGAAATTCATTTTCAAATATCTAAACATGAATTCATTTACTTAGTAATTTGTCTATTACCAAATAGCAGTTCTTCAGTATTCACAATTTATTAAAAGAAACATTTCTTAAATGGCATTATCCTAAAACTTACGGGTAAAATCTATACTGAAATACCAGATTTCAGCTCAACATATGACCATCTTACACTAAGTTCCTTAAAGAAAAATTTAAGCCTTAAATAGAAAGATTTTAAATAACTTTTCCAAATTTCTGTTCTTAATAAAGACAGGATTACCAATATAATTTCCATGAATACTTTTTATGAAGGAACGAGTATACTCTAGACTAACACTATAACTTGTTTTTTTTAAGATTTGATTTATTTGACAGAGACACAGTGAGAGAGGGAACACAAACAGGGGGAGTTGGAGAGGGAGAAGCAGGCTTCCCGCTGAGCAGGGAGCCCAGTGTGGGGCTCGATCCCAGGACCCTGGGATCATGACCTGAGCTGAAGGCAGGCGCTTAAAAACTGAGCCACCCAGGTATCCCTATAACTTGGTTTTAAATACACAAAAATCATTATAAAGGAAGACTCTGTATTTCTTATGAGAAGAATATATACTCCTTTGAACATTAAAAATGTTATTCAGTTTATAAAATTTGGTTGACATGAATAAATACAACCCAACATTTACCAATTTAACTTAAAAATATCATTGACCATTTCTAAGAGGTCAAGAGGAGGTGACAGCTGGAGATAGGAGATCATAATCCTCAAACTATACCACTGAAAAGTGATTTATATCAACAAATTAAATGTAACTCTCATTTAAAGAGGCCACAGATGTACATGGAGAATGAAACAAGTAAGTTGCAAGACTGATCTATTCATGATCTTCATGAGTCATCCATTCATGATGATGAATTAGTCATACAGTTATCCACATCCACATCAATTAGTAAGTTAACTACAAAGAATGAATTAGCTGTGCTACAGCCTATTCATCTTGCTCAAAAGGACAGTATCAAGTGCAAAGAGACACTTAAAGCCTAATTTTAGTAAGAAGTACAAAGCACAACAACATAATTATAAATATGAGAAAAAGACCCCTTACTTTCCCAAGTTCTCCACATGGCCAAGGCAGGTGGAAAAACAGTAGTTGTATGCAATCACAATCGAAGGATATAGTGACTGGAAATCCAAAACGAGAACAGAGTTGCTGTAGAAGCGAGATTCAGGCTCCATAATTAGGGGAACACACTGTGGGGCTCTCATTTGGGATCTTTGCTGTACACTAGGTGTCACAGGAATATAGTTCATTGGTTTAGCAATACGCAACATCATTGATTCCACACGGTACTGCAGGCAGAGAGGTGAAGTAGGAAGAAAAGAAGAAACAGTTTAAATAGAAATATATTGGTCTTTGAATATATGATAATCATCTAGGGGATGTTCTACTCTTCTGAATAAGGCTGCATTCTTATAGGTTTTTTGAGTTGGCTCCACACCCAGCGTGGAGCCCAACACGAGGCTTCAACTTATGACCCTGAGATCAAGACCTGAGCTGAGATCAAGAGTCGGACGCTTAACCGACTGAGCCACCCAGGTGCCCCAAGGATGCATTTTTACAATACAGTTATATACTATGGGTTATTTAGTAAGCTTTCAGGTGCCTGTAGGAAACATTCATAAATTCTTTTCCTATATTCCTATAACTTTTATAAAAACTGTAAAATATATCAAATAACATACAATAAGTCAAATTTTGGAAAGAGACAAAATTAGATTCTTTTTATGTTTAAAAACATCTATTTCATAATAAACAGATGTAGGAAAGACTATACAGTTTAACAATTTCATTTGAAAAGTTGGCCAATGATCTTTGAGAAATTTATTTGAGAAAATTAGAGAATGAAAGTCAGGAGACCTGAGATGGATAAATGTTATTCCAATTTTCCAAGAAGGAAACACAGGATTCCAGAATTGAAAGGTAGTCAGCTTAATACCAGTCCCTCACAAAATTGAATCAAGCAATTACTGATTGTTTGTAATAACCACTATTAAGCAGATGGTTTGGAGTATTAGAAAAGGAAAGCACTCACAAGAACCAGCATGGGTTCACAGAAATGTTCTCATGTTGTTTTAAGGTATCTTTGCCTCTTATTATAAAGCCAGCTCAAATAATTTTTAAAATTTGTGGGGGGTATAAATAGTTTATAAACAATATAATAAACATGCCAAAGTAATTAGAACTCTTTTTGCTGTATTTACTGAATTAGTAGATTGGGGGAATGTTATAGACTTACACTAATTAAAATAATTAAAATAAAAGATTTTATGAGGTTAAGGAACCTGAGTGAATTAATGTAGTATCCCTGATGCCTAGCACAGTGTTTATTTAACACATTAAAGGTATTCAAATAAGTGTTTGTTGAAATGAAGGCATGAACTCTTTTTGGGTGATGCATTTGACAAAATCTCTCATATCCATGGGAAATTAATTAAAAAGTTATGAATTAAATTACTTCTAGGGTCCTATTTTTCTTTAATTTCTTAAAAAAGTGATATAGCTACTTATATTGATCCTAAATCCTCTTCCTTTTTATATTAAACTTTTATTTGGGAATTAGAACATGCTAAAATTAGGAATGTAAAACAAAAGAGAGGCAGACTTTCTTTGCTGCTTCTTCCCTAGTTTTAAGGGGCCTTTGAAGGCCTCCCTAATCACACTGACAATATTCAGGAACAAAATGTCATCCCAGGGACATAGTCATTTAGTTTTTTAATAGCATGAAAAACTTAGCAGTGGCCAGAAAGTTGGTATGGAGAGAAAATAAAAAGTGGAGGTGTTAGGTGAAATTAAAGCTTTTCCAGAAAATAAAATGACAAGATTTGATTAACTACCTATATATCAGTACCACATAGAGTTCAAAATATCAAATCACCTCAAACATCTCAAAAGTAAGTATGTCACTGACATAGAACTTTCAAGTGTGTAAGAAAATTGATTTCCTACCTGTGAACCCCTTGTCAGTACATGTAAAAACTGAATGCCAAAGAGTCTAGCCATTTCACTGGTTTTCCCAATCAGGTCCAGCTGTTCTAACATTTGGAGATTTCCACGGACACGGCTAATGTAGTGATCAACCATTTTCCACCTGTTAAAAAGAGAATCCATGTTATGAACATTAGGGAAAAATGTGGACGCTTAAAACTAGTACTCTTAATTCTGCTAAAACCTACACATTAAAAATGAGGATTTAAGGAGGGAGTCATGATGTGAGCCATTAGCAAAATATGTAAAGGAGTTAAACATTAGAAAATTCCATATATTTCAAGGGCATAAAACCTAGTGAAAATATGCAAAGTTTAAAATAGTACGTGTAAGAATAATTATTCTCAGTATTTTGCTTGTTGTTACTCTATTTTTATTATAAAAAATTAACACTCTCTTAGATGCTACTGCTGATGCAATAATTATACAATTATAATTCACCATATCTATAGGTTTTTAAAGAACATGGAGGCTTTGGGTTATCACTGTAAATACCACTCTAAAAGCACGCCTCCTATGTGTTCATGGGAAGAAACACAATAATTTGGTGATGATTAGGAAAATAACTTTAATGAGATTATACCTGGGGTAATATATGTCAAATCAGTATTTTCTGTGAAAATACAAATATTCTGTTCTTTGATTTAAATCTTTACATAAATTAATCTCTTTACCCTGCTTTTAAGAAAATAATCAAACAACAAAAAAACCCTCCACCAAAGCCGTGAACAAAAGTTTTGATTGAATATTAAAACATAAAAATAAAGTATATTAAAAATAAAATTTATTCATTTAACAAATATTAAGGCTCAAATATATTGCAACCCTTAATTATATGGCTTTTAGAACAATACAGTCACATAACTGTTCAATAAAAAAAAGTTTTAAAAGTCACAATACATGACTAATACAGAAAAACTGGAAAATGAACATGAAAAGAAGGAAAAAATCACCCTATAATAAAAAAGACTGATAATAACAAGTGTTAGTGAGGGTATGGAGAAATTATAACCCTTATACACTGCTGGTGGGAATGTAAAATAGTGCAGTTGCATTGGCAAACAGTCTGGCAATTCCTCAAATTGTTAAACATAGCTACCATATAATTCACTGATTCCACTCCTCAGTATATATCCAAGAATGAAAACATCCATCTACACAAAATCCCATACACGAATGTTCTTAACAGCACTACTCAAAAAAGCCAAAAGGGGAAATAACCCAAGTGTCCATCAACTGATGAATGAATAAACAAAATGTGGTACATATCCACATGATGGAATATTATTTGGCAATAAAAGGAAATGAAGTACTGACACATGCTACAATATGAATTAATCTGGACAACTATACTAAAAGAAGTCAGTTACAAAAGGCAACATATTATATGAATCTATTTATAGGAAATATCCAGAACAGGCAAATCTATACAGACAGAAAGCAGATTAATAGGGGTAGGGAGTAGAGAAGGGAAGACTGGAGGGTGATGGCTAGGAGATGCAGGGTTCCTTTTTGGGGTAATGCAAATACTAAGATTTACTGTGGTAATGGTTCCACAACTGAATACATGAAAATCATTGAACTGTATACTTTATTTTTTTAAAGATTTTATTTGTTTATTTGACAGAGAGAGAGAGAGAGATAGCAAGAGCAGGAACACAAGCAGGAGGAGTGGGAGAGGGAGCAGCAGGCTTCCCGCCGAGCAGGGAGCCTGATGCGGGGCTTGATCCCAGGACCCTAGGATCACGACCTGAGCCGAAGGCAGACGCTTAACGACTGAGCCACCCAGGCGCCCCTGAATTGTATACTTTAAATGGGTGAATTATATGGTATGTGAATTGTATCTGAACAAAACTATTAAAAAGAATTAAACAAAAAGCTGTCCTAAAAACTTTATATTCAATTTTTAAATAAAATAAACAGAAATACTGTTCTATAACTTGCATTTCTAACTTAATATATTTTGACTATTTCCCCATAATTATATATTTTTATAGCTACTGAATATTCTATTCTATGATTATAACAATTTTTTTTTATTTTTTATTTATTTGAGAGAGAGAGAATGAGAGACAGAGAGCACGAGAGGGAAGAGGGCAGAGGGAGAAGCAGACCCCCTGCTCAGCAGGGAGCCCGATGCGGGACTCGATCCCGGGACTCCAGGATCATGACCTGAGCTGAAGGCAGTCGCTTAACCAACTGAGCCACCCACGCACCCCAAAAGTGGACTTTTTAAATTAAAAAAGTAATCTTTTAAAATAAGATCACCTTCATGGGGCACCTGGGTGGCTCAGTTGGTTAAGTGACCTACTCTTGGTTTTAGCTCAGGTTGTGCTCTCAGGGTTATGAGATCAAGCCTCGTGTTGGGCTCCATGCTTAGCTCAGAGTCTGCTTGGGACTCTCTCTCTGCTTCTACTCCTCCTTCCTGCTTGCTCTCTCTAAAATAAATAAACAAATCTTTAAAAAATAAATAAGATCACCTTCATTCCTACTTTCTAGTCCTATTTGGGTCACCACATGGTATAAAAAGAGAATGGAATTAAATTGTGGTCTTTAAAAAAATAATGTGACAAAGTAGAATTTTGTTAGGTAATTTTGTTGTTGTTAAAGAATTATGTCATTCTCCTAACACTTTGTGAAATTCAAGTATAATAAACAAATACAAGTTTTTATTTCTTTGTTAAAATATTTTATTTACTTTAGAGCGAGAGAGTGAAAGAGGGAGAGATCACAAGCAGGGGTAGGGGCAGAGGGAGAAGCAGACTCCCTACTGAGCAAGGAGCCTGATGTGGGACTCGATCCCAGGACCCTGGGATCATGACCTGAGCCCAAGGCAGATGCTTAACTGACTAAGCCACCCAGGAGCCCAAATGCAAGTTTTTATTTGGGGAAGAGGGAGGGAAATATAAAGTATAAGCTACTCATGATAGGCCTGGGTAGGTGCTGAATGAACTTAGAGCATCTTGAGGGCACAGGGTATTTTCTGGGGTAGGGCTTCTAAAAAGAAAGTGACAAAAAGAGTTAAGAATTCTAAGTAAAAATTCACTTATTCTGAACTTTTTTCTTTGGATTGGCTCTACATCCAGGAAATGAAGAAAAAAATTTTGAATATTGTCTTCTTGAGCTACATAACCTTCTGCTACCAACACACAGCTCCTAGCTCAGAAACTGGAACAGTATTCAAAACTATTGCTTGGAAAGCAGATGAAATCAGAATGCTACTATGAGTTCCCTAGATCATTACTAGTAGGGATTAGGAAGGTTTTATAAGCTGATTGAGGAATCTAAACATGGAACATAACATTTCATGGGACAATACATTCTAACAACACAACTCTGAGAACTTAACTCATTTATATAAATCAAGGGCTTTCAGAAGACCAAATGTGAATTTACAAAAACAAAATGATAATAATCAGGGCTCCCTCATGCTTTACATACAGATTTAATACAAGAAATTCTTGACTAGCAAGTTCCTTTAATTTCTGAGGCAATTTACAAAAAATGTGTCTGTTTACTTAAAACACTGTAGAAAGCAAATGCAATTATTTTTTTTTAGCAAATGCAAATTAAAAAGTATGACTTACTTTGTTGGTAAGATTTCACTTAAATTTAAAAATATAATTGTGTGATCTTCCAAAGTATCTCCAAAGAAAGAGTGTATGGTCTCCATGTAAAACAAGCCATCTAACATGAACGGTCTAATGTCTAGTTCAAGTCCTTTATGTAGTATGTTAGGTCTAGCTCTCTATTTCACTTGGCAAAAGCAATTACTTATCCTAGATAATGCCTAATTAGAGGTAGCAAAATATGCATTTACTGCATTTTAGGGCTCACGAGTAAACCACCAAATATAGTTTTCAATGTTAAGTTTAATATTAATATTAAAAGTTTCATTTTGGGGTACCTGGGTGGCTTAGTCAGTTGAGCATCTGACTCTTGGTTTCGGCTCAGGTCATGATCTAGGGGTCGTGAGATCGACCTCTGCATCGGGCTCCATGCTCAATGGGAAGTCAGCTTGAGATTCTCTCTCCCCCTCTGCTCCTTCCCCCGCTCGTGCCCCCCCCAACACACACTCTCTCACTCAAATAAATAAATAAATCTTTAAAAAAATAAATAAAAGTTTCATTTTATTTGATAGATAACTTCTCCTAAACTTCCATTTCTATAAGGCTTTGATCATAAGCTTAGTGCTTTCTGTGACTTCACACTTTACTTCCTTGAGATTCCTCAAAAGAGACTAGAGATGACATGCTCAGAAAGCAGTTTCCCCAAATGTTTCAAGTTGTTTTTAAGGCTATATTTCCATCCTCACCATCATGTGGCCTTACAATTCAATAAGCAGAGCTTCATTCATTTCAAACACTGGGCATATTAATTTCAGGACTTTTTTCTTTATATAGCTATTTTCTAAGCTTGCTACTATCATTTTATCTTCAACTTAAAGAAAAGTATGGGTGCCTGGGTGGCTCAGTTGGTTAAACGACTGCCTTCGGCTCAGGTCATGATCCTGGAGTCCCGGGATCGAGTCCCGCATGGGGCTCCCTGCTCGGCGGGGAGTCTGCTTCTCCCTCTGACCCTCCCCCTTCTCATGTGCTCTCTCTCATTCTCTCTCTCTCAAATAAATAAATAAAATCTTTAAAAAAAAAAAAAAAAGAAAAGTAGAGGTGGGAACTTTCACTTCTGACTATGATGGAATAAATGACACTGGACTAGCTTTCCTGCTTTGATAAAACAGTTGAGGTAGTTGTTCCTGGGCAAAGAACAATAGGCAATGTAAGACTGTGCTAGTGAACCCCAGCCCATGTGAAGACAATTTCCTAATTACACTGCAGGATGCTAGAATTTAAGTAGGCCGTCTTGCTAAGCTGAGGAAGCAAAGATCAGACTTCAGGCAGTTCACAGCTAGAACCTGAGGGACAGATTATCTGTGCAAGCAGCAGAGGTTAGCAGTCAGAAACACAGGCGGGGGTTTCCTGTGAGTAACGGGCCTAGGGCTGTGCTGAAAATGAGGAAGATGAAACCCTTTGAGGCTTACTAAGGAGCAGCTGCTGTGAGCGTGGGTTTGGAAAAGAACTATTCAGACAGTGCTGGGGTTGCTAGAGAGGAGAGACCTCATTATCCCTTTATTAACAAGTTGGGCAGCCAGCTGGGAGTCCAGAGAAACCATGCCTTAGGAGGCCTTTGACCTAGAGTAAAGCCTACTCTAGACAAACCTAAAACCAAGCACTAGCAATATGCAAATGGGACAGAGTTTGGAGATTGAATCCTGACAAGTTTGAGGGGCTTAGAGAACACTTTGGCTTTCGAGAGAATCACCTTAACAAAGCATAAAAACCAGGTTTACGTTAAGTTCAAGGTGATCAGCCAATAATTGAATTGCCAACTTGAGCAAAAATAAACACACTTCACAGGAAGATAAAAATCCAGAATCTGTACAAGAGAACATCAACAATATCCATTACATAATCATGCAAAGAAACAAACAAAAACTATGATCCAGTTGTTACATGAGACTGATGAATCACAGGCCTGTAACTCTGAAGCCAGTAATACACTATATGTTAATAAATTGAATTTAAATAAAAAAATGTTTAAAAAAATATGACCCAGTTAAGAAAAAAAAGCAGTTAAACAGAAACTAACACCGAGATAGCCAGATGTTGAATTTAGTAACTATTATAGATATGTTCAGGAATCTAAGGAAAACAATATTTAAAAGATTAAAAGAAAAATATAGTCTTAAGGAGTGAATAGACAGGGCAACAAAATATGGAAACTATAAAAAGAACCAAATGAGAATTTGGGAACTAAAAATACAGTAACTGAAATACAAAATGGCTGGCCTGTTTAACAGCAGACTGGTGATGACAGAAGGAAGTTAGTGAACCTAAAGATAGCTTGTTAGAGAAAAGTCTGAAGAAAAATGTACAGAGCCTCAAAGATCTATGGGACACTGTCAAATAGTTTAATACACATGTAATTTGGAGTCTTAGAAAAGAGTAAGCGGGGGCAGAAAAAAATATTTAAAGAAATAGCCAAAAATTTCCTAAATTTGATGAAAAACATCAATTTAAAGATCTAAGAAGCACAGCAAACACCAAGAAAGTTAAATTCTTAAAAATCCACATCTAGGAATATCATAGTGAAATTACTGAAAACTAAAGGCAAAGAGAAAAACCTTGAAAGCAACCAGGAAAAAAAAAAATCACAGAATTCTGTTTCAGATAAAGCAAGCTGCAAAAGGACACTGACATCAATCCAATCTAACAATAATAAACAGCTGGATAATCTACAAAATCATGTTTTCTTGAAGCCGTCAGAAAGTTGAGGTTACAAGAGAATCAGGTGAACTAAATTTTACAGGGTGACAAATCCATCTAAAGACAGGACACATAACTTACGTCATCTTTGGCAGAGCACTGGCAGCAGAAGCAGCTGCCATAAAAGCACTTAAGAGTGAACCAGTTAAAATGCTAATAAATTCTTAAAGGTCACGGATGGGCCAGCATGACAGTTTATAACCACTGGGAACCCTAGATACCAGAGGAGTGTTTTTCCATGGAACCCCCACCAAGACTGGGGGCAGGGCAGGGCACAAAGGAATGAAATCCTGCATCTTCCTCTGATTTTTCTCTCCTATGAAGCAAAGGCTTGAGCTGCTGTGGGACTGGCAGGAAACTCTAATCCTCAGGATTTAAGCAGAGATCCACCATCTCTGGGGAAAGAAAAGATGCAAAAGATGTCTGCTGCTGGGAAAGGGGTAGTTGCAAAAGCTGCACCTGAAGGAAGGGCAGGCAACCGCCCTGTTCCAACTGTGGGCCTTGTACTAAGTAACAAGCAACAGCTGTCTACCACTGGAAAAGAGGCAGGGAACCTTTCCATCATAGATTCCAGGCAAGGAAACAGCGCTGATGAGGAAGGAATTGAAGCAAAAAGCCATCTTCCCCTGGGGCAGTCAGGAAATCTGCTTGGGGCCAAGGCCTGGCAATAGTACCGAGCAGAGGTCCACTGCTCTGGGGAAGTGCAGGACTGCTGAGAAAGCCTCAACCCTTAGGAACCTCTAAGGACTGACTGTGGATCAGGAGAGCTGAGTAATCCCCCCGCCTCCACTATAAACCTTACACAGAGGAACAACACAGTCAGCTGTTCATGAAGCCTGACTTTGAAAAAAAATGCATTGTATACACTGGAAAAATGAGGAGAATGACTATTGATTTCTCATTAGAAACAATGGAGGCCAGAAGAAAAGGGAGTGAAATCTTTAAAATGGTGGAAGAAAAAAAAATCTCAACCCCAGAATTAGACACTGAAAATATCCCTCAGATATAAGGATGTGATAAAGACATTTTCAGATAAATAAAGGCTGAGAGAATTTATTGCCAGCTGACTTGCAGAAGAATTGCCAAAGAAAACAATTCAGCAGTTTCTTAAAATATTAAACATTCACAATCTAGACTGGGGTAGTGGTTACAGGGTCTATACATTTTTTAAAGTCATGGCACAATACAATTTAAATGTGTGCATTTTGTTGTATGTAAACTTACTCTAATAATACTCATTTTAACAGATATTATCCTCGAGTTATAAAACAATTACCTGTACAGATCTGTCTTGTTATCAAACCAATCTGATAAGACTCGAAAGGTAAAGAGGGGAAAACGCTGATGAAGAACATGAAAGCTCACGTTTTCAAAGGTGTAGTTAGTTAGAGCCACCTAAAAAAAAATCAAGAAAACCAAGACTTCATTATAATAATGCTTGTATTTATGTGCAAATTTTGTTCTAAAAGATCTGGAATATTACTTCAAACTTTTCACAGTGGATATGAAAGCTACCTATAAAAATGATTTGTTACAAAAAAAAATAAAACTATGTATATATAGCCTTCTAGACGGAAATACTCATAAGCTAATATTTAATTAGAAAACAATCAGACCAGATGAGTTCAACTTGGTCATGACATATTTAAGAGATCTGTTTTTATCACTTCTTTTATACTCTATGCCAATACAAATACTGACTGAAGCATTTAAAAACTCTTTTTAAAAGTTATTATTTTTAGTAATCTTTATACCCAATGTGGGGCTTGAACTCACGACCCTGAGATCAAGAGTCGCATACTCTTCTGACTGGGCCAGCCAGGCACCCCTGACAGAGCATTTTTACAATATGATAGTCCTTTCAGTATAATGTCTTAACGACAATGCCTTTAATATCTGTGGGGAAGGAAATGTCCACACTTTTCGAATCTTTTATTATATCTTTCCTTTTTTGTTTACATAGGGAACAATGTTTATAGTTGTGTGTACAGTAGTGGTCTACAACAAGAAGCATATATTTTCAAATAGTTTTTTAATGATTTAACAATTTTTGTAAATAATTTTCATGCTTCTGCAGCTGTAGATTCTGTGAATTCCTTGCTTGCTCATGCTTTAGTGTATTTGCAATACCAAATATACAGGTTTAGTATTTTTGCCTGTTAATGATTGTTTCACTTGTAACGTTTTGGTTGAGATGTTAAATGGTGAATGAGTACCATGGATGTGAATGTGGGAAGTAATTTTAATCATGTGTAGTTGGTCATAAGGCCTAAGCTGCAGTAACTACTGCTGTTTTATTTAACAGTGCCTTGTTGCTTTGTATGCATTAACTGTTTGGGTGTAAAGATTGTGGGTGTAAAGATCCCAACAGGGGCCACAATATTTAAATTGACCAGCCTAATGTTACAACTACTTTGAGGTGGCCAAATGTAAACTAAAAGCCTTAATTAAAGTGCTGCAATTTTGTTTTTATTTTTTTTATTCTTATGTTAATCGCCATACATTACATTAGTTTTAGAAAAGTGGTGCAATTTTGTATAACTTAGCATCAGTAGTTCAATAAATCCGGATTGCCATGCAAAAAAAAAAAAAAGGCATTTATTTTAAGGGCACCTGGGTGGCTCAGTCAGTTAAGCGGCTGCCTTCGGCTCAGGTCATGATCCCAGGGTCCTGGGATCGAGTCCCGCATCGGGCTCCCTGCTCAGCTGGGAGTCTGCTTCTCCCTCTCCCTCTGCCTGCCTCTCTGCCTACTTGTTCTCTCTCTCTCTCTCTCTGTCAAATAAATAAATAAAATCTTTAAAAAAAAAAAAGGCATTTATTTTAAGCAAGTTAATTTTATGTTCTTTCCATACTTACTTTTTGGTCCACGAAGACATGCTGATTAACAGAATTCCACAGATTCAAGAATGAGTTATCTAGTTAAGGTCAGGCATTCATCCTGCTTCCAAGAATTACACTGGTACTAAGACCCAATACATGGACATTATAGTCACTTAACTTCATTCCCAAAGCAAGAGATTAAAAGGAAATGGCAGAAATGTTTCCCCATGCTCAAAGTATGTAGGAAAAAGGGGCACCTGGCTGGCGCAGTCGGTTAAGTGTCTGACTCTTGGTTTCAGCTCAGGTCTCCGCTCAGGTCGTGATCTCATAGGTTGTGAGACTGAGCCCTGTCTTAGGCTCCGTGCTCAGCAGGGTGTCTGCTTAAAGATTCTCTCCTACTGCCCCTCCCCCCCACTCGTGCACACTCTCTCAAATAAATAAAATCTTTTTAAAAAATATGTAGGAAAAAGTATGTTAATGGGAAAAGAATACTAAAAAAGGGTCCAAATTCATAACACATACCTTAGCTAAATGCTATCTCAGAAATACCTATAGGACACAAGCAATCTAGACAACGGCGGGCATTTCAAGGCAAAATGGAAATTGAGGAATCTGTAGTCCTCATTCTTAGGTCAACTTGGGAGGAATAGTTCAAAAGCACTTCACATTTGTACATTATAATTATAAAATATTTTCTTTACCACTTCTACAATCCAGCAGGTATAAAACAGGGATTGAATTTTAAAGGCTCATCTCAGTGTATGACCCAAACTGGTCTTACTTTATCTACAATTTCTTTTTTTTTTTTTTTTTAAGATTTTTTATTTATTTACTTGACAGAGAGAGACACAGCGAGAGAGGGAACACAAGCAGGGGGAGTGGGAGAGGGAGAAGCAGGCTTCCCGCTGAGCAGGGAGCCCGATGCGGGGCTCGATCCCAGGACCCTGGGATCATGACCTGAGCCAAAGGCAGACGCTTAACGACTGAGCCACCAGGCGCCCCATCTACAATTTCTATCATTCACCAGAATGACAGCACTGCAATTGGTATAATTGCAAGCATACATGTGTGTACACACAGTTTTAAACTTTGGAACAAGCCTATTCTAGGGTTACCAGTATAAAGCAGGTACTAACCCATTATCTTGGAAGTAAATCACCATTTTTTCCAACAATCATTACTGGCCTGGAGTACTTCTCTCAAACATAACTCATTTTATTATCAAATCTCTGTATTTGAGTGACTCTTCTACTTGCTAACAAACATTTTCATTTGGTGGTTGTTTTTTTTTTTTTTAATTCCCATTTAGTGTTACAGAAAATGGAGCCAAACATCTGATCTCTGGTAGTTACATGATTACCTAATACAGAGTATAGCACTTTAGACCAAATTTAAACTTTTGCTGTAGTATACGTCTTCAGTAACATAAGCAATCAAAAAACCTCTACAGAAAAGGTCACCTTATTGTCCTATAGCTCTCTCATTAGGGAAAATTTTGAAACTTGCCACATAAGTTGACCTATGAGGATTAACTAGCAGATTTTGTGACTCAAATTAAACTTAAAATCTTAAGAAATTGGTTCCCAATACCTGAGACAGATGGCAGATCTATGTTCTGGGTTGATTTTATTTCAAATAGAACAATTTCACAAATTGGATTAAGGCTAAACAAATATTATAACCTTATGACACCCACTCAACTTTGAGTCTTCTTGGTGTCACAGGAGCATAAATATACTTAGCTATAATCCCAGCTGTGAGTAAAACTAAAGGAAGGAAGCATGAACTCTAAAATTAAGATGATCTATCTTCAGAATGTTCCAATCTTTAGAAAGTGATTTACTCTAGAAGTTGAAGTATGGATTCAGAAATATGAAGTAGGAGTTACTTGTTTTGGGGGGAAATCTAAATAAGTTAAACATTAGATAAATGTACTATGTAGATCAAAGTCAGAATTGATATAAAAAGTTACAATGCTTGTACATTTATTTATTGATAAAGGAATGGTCTGATAGAGGTATGGTTACACTTTTCCATTCACAGCTGTAGTTAATGTGCAAAACACAATAGTTAATTACTTCAGAAATAAACTTACTCAGACCTAGGAGAGGCAGTCAGAATTAGCGCAGGGGAACAAAGAAAATAAAGATGAAATAAAGAAAAATGGAAGGAGATCAAAAGTACCTGTGCCCTATCTTCCATCACCTTATTCCCTCAGTTGTTCCTCATTACCTGAGTCTTTCTTTTTTTTTCTTTAAAGATTTTATTTATTTGAGAGAGAGAGAATGAGAGAGAGAGAGAGCACATGAGACGGGGGAGGGTCGGGAGAAGCAGACTCCCCACCAAGCAGGGAGCCCGATGCGGGACTCGATCCAGGGACTCCAGGATCATGACCTGAGCCGAAGGCAGTCTCTTAACCAACTGAGCCACCCAGGCGCCCCCCTCATTACCTGAGTCTTAAGTTAAAAAAAAGTTTTTTGATTGACATATACTTTATTAAAGAAATGTACAAAAATTTAAGGTGAAGAACTCATAAATTTTTATGTATATATACAACCAAGTAACCACCACCCATATGAAGATATAAGAAATTTCTAGGACAGGGTGCCTGGGTGGCTCAGTTAAGCATCTGCCTTCAGCTCAGGTCATGATGCCAGGGTCCTCGGATCGAGTCCCACATTGGGCTCCCTGCTCAGTGGGGAGTCTGCTTCTCCCTCTCCCTCTGCCTGCACTCCTCCCCCGCTTGTGCTCTGTCAAATAAATAAATAAAATCTTAAAAAAAAAATTTCTAGGACACTGGAAAGCTGTCTTCAGAGAGCTTAGCATATATATTTTATTTATTTATTTTATACATATTCATATTGAAAATAAAATATACACTAAGAAAATAGCATGCCTACAATGAGTCCGAGTCTTTTATTTTTAAAAAATTTTTAAAAGATTTTATTTATTTATTTGACAGAGAGTGTACAAGCAGGGGGAGCGGCAGGGAGAGGGAGAAGCAGGCTGGGATTATGACCTGAGCTGAAGGCAGACACTTAACCGACTGAGCCACCCAGGCGCCCCATGAGTCTGAGTCTGGACCCCTTACTAGCTAATGAGGCTTTCAACAAGTCACTAAATCTCTGTGAACTTCAGTTTTCTCTATTTGGAATAGTACCTCACTACTCTGTTGTCTTATTTATGTTTGTATCAAAATTTAAAAGTGACTAAGTCTGTAAAAGTGCTTTATAAATGATAAAACAATATATGAATGGGAGCGAGTACATTATTCTACTTCTATATAATCTTCAATGCCCATCACATTGTCTTATTTAAAAGCACCTGACATACTTATTGACAAACTAAAACTGTAATAGGGAATATAAGAAACAGATTCTGATGTTGCCAAACTGAGATAATGGGAGGTTTACATGCTTTGTGGAAACATCCGACTTTCATAGTGGCTCTCTTGGGAGTGTTCTCTTCTGGTTCTTCGTCTTAGACTGCTTCTTAGGATTTGATTCCTCTGTCTACTCCTCAAAATGTTTTCGTTCACAAAAATGTCTTTTGGCTCAATCCTGATCACTCTCTCCATTCCCTTCTTGGTGAGTTCATCCACTCTCATGTGACTTCCAGGGCTCTATCTCTAATCTAGACCTCTACCTAGTATTTCGGACTTTCCTATTTACATCCCCCCCTTTTTTTTTTTCAAGATTTTATTTATTTGAGAGAGTGAGAGAGAACACAAGCAGGGGGAGGGGCTGAGGGAGAAGCAGACTCCCTGCTAAGCAGGGAGATGGACTCGGGCCTGGATCCTGTAGGACCTGAACCAAAGGCATCACTTAACCAACTGAGCCATCCAGGCATTCCTATTTACATATTTGTAAATACTTGGGACTTTCCTATCTTCACCTGGTTATCTGATACCTCATGCCCTGTATTTTTTCACCTAACTGTGATCTTAAACCATCTATGCCAGAACCCTGATAAATTATTCTTTTTTTTTTTTTAAGATTTTATTTATTTATTTGAGAGAGAATGAGAGACAGAGAGCATGAGAGGGAAGAGGGCAGAGGGAGAAGCAGACCCCCCGCTGAGCAGGGAGCCCGATGCGGGACTCGATCCCGGGACTCCAGGATCATGACCTGAGCCGAAGGCAGTCGCTTAAACAACTGAGCCACCCAGGCGCCCCTGATAATTATTCTTGACACCTCCTCTTCATCTTTTTGTACATCTAATTCTTGTGGATTTATCCTCTAAATTGTTTTTTGAATCCTTATACAACTGCCAACTTTCATTTGAGCTACCCCAAAAATCTTGTCACTGGTTTCCTTACCTCTAATCTTGTTCTCTTCCACACTGCTACCAGAGAGCTCGGTCTGAGGCAAATTCACATGTCACTGCCTCCGTCCCACCTTAGCCACCCACTCCCATGATCATACTCCAAGTTCTATTACCATCAATAATTACCCCCTCCATAATCTCATGCATCCTATTCTCTGAACACCATCTCCCATCCTTGTAGTTTACTCCCTCTAGTACCCCAACCTCCCTTATCTAGCTCAAATTGCACAATTGTAATCACAACCTTGCACATACCATTTCTTTCTTTGCCTGTCTCCTGCTCTGTAATTGACTGATTATTTTTTCACAAAGCTATAACCCTTTGCCTGTGAGTTGTGGTTGAATCTAACCCTCTGTTACTTACACTTTCATTTGTGAATTTGAACAGAGCTGGCAGGTTATCGCTTTTTCTGATGTGAATCGCAAATGGGCTGTCCATGCTACCTAGCTTTTATACTATATTTTCTTAATTAACCACTCACGAATTCTCCCAGATAACAAAAAGTCCCTCCACTATGCCTATTCTCAGTTGAGAACACTGACTGCTTTTTTACTGAGAAAACTGAGGCAGTCAGAAGAGAACTTCCACAGACTCTCATTGACCATCCACCTATCTACCAACACCTGCAACCATATAATCTGCTCTCTGCCTATGAAAATAGAGGAACCGGCTATACTTTTTTTCCCCCAGAGATTTTTATTTATTTATTATGAGAGAGACAGAGAGAGTGAGTGAGAGAGAGCACAAGAAGGGGGAGGGGCAGAGGAAGAGGGAGGAGCAGGGAGCCCGATGCAGGACTCCATCCCAGGACCTGCTATCATGACCTGAGCCAAAGGCAGATGCTTAACCGACTGAGCCACCCAAGTGCCCCCCAACCATACACTTGATTGATCTAACCCCAGGCTCAAATTTGTGCAGCAGAGATGGCAATGAATAAATATTTCATCTTTGGCAAATTCTTGAAAGGCCTGGATTAAGCTGATACCCAGAATTCTAAACACCATCTTCTGGGGGAAGAGTTATTTAAGCAGTCAACAAGTATGTCATGAGCACTATTTAAGAGGCACTATGTTTGTTACTGAGGATTCAAAGTCCAGAGAGAACAGTAGTAATTTTATGTTAAAAAGGACAGTGAGGGGTGCCTGGGTGGCTCAGTCCCTTGGGCGTCTGCCTTCGGCTCAGGTCATGATCTCAGGGTCCTGGGACTGAGCTCCACACTGGGCTCCCTGTTCAGGCGGGGGGCCTGCTTTTCCCTCTTCCTCTGCCTTTCCGCCAACTGTGCTCTTTCTCTCACAAATAAATAAAATCTTAAAAAAAAAAAAAACAGGACAGTGAAAACTAGTATATTAATAAATAAACAAAATTTTAAAAACCCAAACAAGGCATAGAAGAAAAGATATTCATTCAACTGTAAACTGTATTGGGGGAGTGCAACAGTTGAGATGTTCTAGAGAGAACAAGAGGATTTCACTTTCATTTTACATACTTGTCCGCATTCATTTTAATAGTGAATACAAATTATTTTTAATAAAGAGCATATTAAAAACAATTATAGGGGGTGGCTGGGTGGCTCAGTCATTAAGCGTCTGCCTTCAGCTCAGGTCATGATCCCAGGGTCCTGGGATCGAACCCCGCATCGGGCTCCCTGCTCGGCGGGAAGCCTGCTTCTCCCTCTCCCACTCCCCCTGCTTGTGTTCCTGCTCTCGCTATCTCTCTGTCAAATAAATAAATAAAATCTTAAAAAAAAACCCCAAAAAACCAAAAAAACAAAAAAACTATAGAGTTAGAAACTGCTAAGTTTCATGAGGGAGATACAGATAAAAGAAATAAAGATTAAAAAGGAGCCTCTGGAACTGTTTAAATCAGAAAAAATAGTTTGAGGATCTCTAATATGAAAATTCTCAGGGCCAGTTTCTGTCCAAAGTCATAACCCTTAAAGTTCCAAAATAACTTGAGATATAAGACAGAACTTCCCAAAGTTCATTCAAGATTTCCTGGAAATTTCCAAATTTCCAGGAATACTTTGGGTTAGAAAAAAACAGTGGCCCATCTAGGAAGGGGGGCAGGTAAGTTATCCAACTCATAACTTTCTCACAGTTGTTCCCATATTTACAAATAAAGATCAGATATACTGTATATTCAACCCAGAATTAGAGAAAGCCTTTGACCCTGAATTTTCAGTAAGAAGTAAAGAAAGCTCTAAACTCTGAAAAAATATTTACTCCCCAATTTGTGATTTTAAGTTAACAGTGGATAATTGTACAGCTGCCTTTTGGATCTTCAGGGATGAAACTAAGATTCAATAACTTAATTTTGTGTTTACATATTCAATTTACATGTTCATCACAGACAATATCAGAGACTGCAATTTGAAATACAAAATGTAACGTACAAACCAAATACACCACAATCTCTATACCTTCCATATCCTATGCTGTGTCATTAGGAATTATTTTGAAGTCACTGGGGATTCCCTGTGCTCTGATAATATTTTAAGAAGAAAACACTAACATAAAATTACCCTCAAGCAGTACATATATTATACATTTTCAAATTAGATGAAATGGGAGCATAACTTTAGACTCATGGTGTCGAGAGGAAATAAAAATAAGGACATCTGAATGTTATATAAAGAACCTAATTCCTTATATGAAAGAATTACTGTGTGCTGGTGCCCAAAAGAATTGCAGAGGGCATGCTTGGAAAGTCATATGTTTTATAGAAATGTGGAAGAGCAAGAAAGATCATAGTGAATAGGAGTGTATAATAGAAATATAATGAGAAAGTAGTTTCAAATAGCAGAAGCGATTGAAGAATACAGCTTTCTTTTAAATATAAACATCTTATCTGATATTATCCAAAGTCCAAAATCTGAGAATAGACCAATTTACAGTAGATATCTTTTTACATTTTAATAAAAGAAATCAGGCAACTTCAAGGATGCAAATATGGTCTAAGATCCCATGATCTTACATTTTTAAAGAATTATTTCTCTGAGTGATTGTAAATAAGATCATTTGTTGAAATTTATACTACCAAAAATCCTTATCTGGACCCCCAAAGTCTCAACTGGAAGCTGCTATTAACTATTTCCAAGTACTGTCTTTCCAATTTACCTTCTTAGTCTGACCCAGTTTTTAAATATCCTTGGTTCCTTCCTATGTAGACTAAATTTTTCTTACTTAATAAATCAGAAAGACCAAGCTGAATTCATCTAGCACTAAGTGCAAAAAAATGATGAAATTATACAACATTCGACACATACAACATAAAACTTTGATAGTTGTAGACTTTTCTAGTTATTGCTATATAGACACAAATGGAACAAAATTAAAACACATCAATAACATTAAATAGTCCTGTAGCTTTGCATTTTAGAATGTAGTATTTAGTTTTGTAGCTCTACTTAGGTATAACAAAAATAATTCACAAAGAAGCATAAGTTACATAGTAGATTATACTAACACTCTACAATAACTAAAATAGTTATACCATCCTAATCTCTTAATTTCCAACAAAATTTTAGATGAAGCACGTTACCTCATTTCTCATGATTCTCCAAAGATTTAGTGTAATTCGGCCAACAATATTTATTTCACTCATTGTATCTGATCCATACTCATCTCTTTCAGGTGCAAATCTGTTCTCAATTTTGTCATCTACAGAAATGAATATAGATTGCTTCAGGACTCACAGAAATCAAATTTCCAAGCAAATATGCCAAATAAAAATGAGAATAAAAATTAAAGAGAAAGATTAAAGATGAAATATAATCATCTGTTTTGTATTAGGCTTAGAGAATGAATAATCATTATTTTGATTAAAACAATTTTCTTCCCTCTAAGTTATGAGAGAATTTTGTGAAATGTTTCTGAAAATGATATTTTTTAAATAATAAAAATGTGTATAAGCACATATTTTAAAAATAATAAACCCTTTTCACTTTAAATTTGGTAATTTCTGGTGCTATTCTTTTTTTTTTTTTTAAAGATTTTATTTATTTATTTATTTGAGAGAATGAGAGAGAGCAGGAGAGGGGGGAGGGTCAGAGGGAGAGGCAGACTCCCTGCCGAGCAGGGAGCCCGATGCGGGACTCGATCTTGGGACTCCAGGATCATGACCTGAGCCGAAGGCAGTCGCTTAACCAACTGAGCCACCCAGGCGCCCCTCTGGTGCTATTCTTATGACACCTAACACTACAGCATTTCTTTGGTGTTAGGATATGTTTATTCTTACACTGGTCATTTCCTGGAAAATATGGTAGAGTTTTTAACCTAAACAACTCTCTGAAAATTTGTTGACATCAATTAATGATGGTCATATTCAGAATGAAATTCTGCTAATTTTGTATGGACAACTAGGTGAAGAATAAGGTTCTGAGTCTAGTTTCTTGGGTGATGATTTTACCTAGAATAGAAATTAAAATGTTTCTCTTATATAACACTGGGTATATACATGTTAATTAAAAAAAAAAAAGATAGTAGGAAGGGAAAAATGAAGGCGGGGAATCGGAGGGGGAGATGAACCATGAGAGACTATGGACTCTGAGAAACAAACTGAGGGTTCTAGAGGGGAGGGGTGTGGGGGGAGGGGTTAGCCTGGTGATGGGTATTAAAGAGGGCATGTACTGAATGGAGCACTGGGTGTTAAACGCAAACAATGAATCATGGAACACTACATCAAAAACTAATGATGTAATGTATGGTGACTAACATAACAATAAAAAAAATGTAAAAAAAAAAGAGGATCTGGAATAATATATATATATTTACTATATATTGAATGTCTTATCATGTTCTAAGAACTTTATTAATATTATTTCTTTTAGGGCGCCTGGGTGGCTCAGTTGGTTAAGCGACTGCCTTCGGCTCAGGTCATGATCCCGGAGTCCCTGGATCGAGTCCCGCATCGGGCTCCCTGCTCAGCGGGGAGTCTGCTTCTCCCTCTGACCCTCCCCCCTCTCATGTGCTCTCTCTCTCATTCTCTCTCTCTCAAATAAATAAATAAAAAATCTTTAAAAAAAAAAAAAAAATTATTTATTTTATTTTAACCTAGCCAATTTATTTATTTTTTGGGGGGGCTGATGAGCTTCATTAACTTTAATCTTTAAATGCATAATTAATATTAAGATGCATACAGTAGTATTTTAACCTAGCCACTTTATAATGCTAGTATAATTTTCATTTTGTATTGTAGTAGATTCTACTCAGAAATGTTATTATTGGGGGTCCTGGGTGGTTCAGTTGTTAAGTGTCTGCCTTTGGCTCAGGCCATGATCCCAGGGTCCTGGGATCGAGCCCCGCATTGGGCTCCCTGCTGGCAGGAAGCCTGCTTCTCCCTCTCCCACTCCCCCTGCTTGTGTTCCCTCTCTTGCTGTGTCTCTGTCAAATAAATAAATAAAAATCTTAAAAAAAAAAAAAACAACTTATCTTAGAGTGCACGCGCGAGTGGGGGGAGAGGTAGACGAGAGGGAGAGAGAATCCTCAAGCAGACTCCCTATTGAGCAAGGAGTCTCATGGGGGGCTTGATCTCAGGACCCCGAGTTCATAACCTGAGCAGAAATCAAGAGTCCGCCGCTTAACCAACTGAGCCACCCAGGTGCCCCTCATTCACTTTTCTGATCTGAAGTCATATACCTTACCTGTTATAGCTAATTAAAATAATTAATGAGTAGCCTGAACATTCATGTTGCTGCTCCTGAATATTCAAAAACCTATCCCAAATGAAATGTTAAAAAAATTGAGATATACCACTATTCCTAGCACTCAAGGGACACAGAAGCTATGAAAAATTTATGCAGTGAAGAACTATCTTTGCCTTTTATTCCAAGCTTTTTGCAAAGATCAAAATACTTACTGTTCTTGAATCTTCTAGCTTCAGCCTTTCCTTTTAAAGTTACTAACACTTAAGACATTGTATTGAAGTCATAACCTCTCCCAGGAGTTCTCTTGGTTAGTTTTCACCAATATACCCAAAATATATGCTCTTTTGTCCTAGTCAGACTTGTGACTTTAAAACCAAGTTATTAAAAATTTTGTAGTTATTAAGAAAAACATAATTCTGAAAAGTGCTTTATAAACTTATTATTGCTCCCCTCCTTCAAACAGAATCACACTTGTGGGAAACAGCCTTCAAAATTCATGCAAGTTTTTAGCCTGATACCTTAATAAAAATCAATAGTTAGTGTTCCTCTACCATCTTCTCCTTCCTTATAACCAAAAGGATAAAACATAGAACCAGACAAAATAAAATTATGGTACATCAACCAAAGAAATGTTATGTGTTCCATAATGATTATGAAGAAGACTATCTCATAACATAGAAAAATACTTATAAGATGCAAGATGAAGGAAGCGTAACAAAAAAAAGGGATATATGTATGATTAAAGCTATATAAAAAGAGACCTAGATAGACATATGCAAAATGACTGAAAGAAAAAAAACAACTGCCTATATAGCAGTGAGATGGGGGTATTTTTTTTTTACTTTTCTGAATTTTTGAATTTGTCCATAATAGGGTTACGATGTATCTAGAACTTACACAATTTAGTATTAAAAATTAGAATAGGTACTTTTTAAACATCTTGTCTTTATTTACTTTGTAATTTGCTCTGTTGTTGAACCATAAAATATTCACAATGCTTCATACCTGGCACCCGAGAGATCATCTGACATAAGTCAACACTTAAGGCAGCAGCCCTTTGTAAGAGGTAACCCCAGGAATGCATCTGAATCTCATATCCCAGCAGAATATCAGGATCATACCTAAAAGGAATGAAAAAATTAAACAAGGACCACACATTTGAACCTTTAATCAAAAGAATGGTTTCTTCATGATATAAAGTACAAAAAAAAAAATCTATTATGTCTCTCAGGGATGGAGAAGAGATGATATAGTGGTACCTATGGAATTTCTATATAGGAAGGAATAGGGCGATTAGAGTTCCTAATTTGAAGCTACTTTTGTAAAGTGATCATAGTTTTTACTGAGACTATTTATTTTATATAATTTAGGAAAGAAGCTGATAGAAGCTGGGGTGCAAGAAAAAAAACCCGGGGTGGGAGAGAGGCATTACCACTGAAGTATTAGAGTGACCATATGATTGAGACTATCATGTGGGTAGGGGCAGGGTGATGTATGAGGGCATGTGTGGATACTGTTTTGAAAAAATCGCCCCCAGATCATTTTGTTGCCACTTCTCACTAATCTATACTGTCTTAAGCGGTTTTAATGTTGAGAAAGAAAATGAAAATGTCTTCCTTTTCCCACTTAATTTTAGTAATGATTTGGTCCTCATGTGAAGTAAGGCCTCAGTAATGACAAGCTTGTCCTCTAAACTTAAGAGAAGGTGACTCAGTTTAATGGAACAATGAAATATTAACAGGGGTGAAGTTAATGTGGGGAAGCTAAGCATTAGAAACTAGGAGAAAAACGTGCTCATTGCAGTCACACATTTGCACTGGTAATACTGAACTGACAATGTGCATTCAACTCAGAAATAGCCTCTTTGTGGCTCCTCTTAGTACTTTCATGGTGACCACCACAGAAAAATGTTTGGTGATAGCATAAGGGAAAATAAACCTGAAGATTTACCTCAGTGGGAAAACTGTATAAGGAAGAGAGAAAATTATCATCACAATTTGACGACAAAAACTTTGAGAGCAAAAACTACAATGATGCTCCAAATTAGAAGCTCCAAATTACTCTACTGTCTTATTTATAAAAGCCAAAAAGCAGAGTGAAAGATAACAAAAACTTAAAAAGTTAGGTTTTATATCACTGGTTGTAATTGCTGCTGTGGGCTGTGCAGCTTGTCCAGATTGTGTCATTTAACACTTGAAGTATCATCCAAAGTCTGTAGCATAGGATTATACTAATTTACTGATGTAAGCTATATATGGCTACTCTGCAAGTCTGTGGTCTAACAACGGATCATAAGCAGATCACAAGATCTATTTTTAAAACCAGTTTGCTAATATTTTATCATACTTCCATAGCTGCTTTCTTAAAATGATGGGGTTGAATGGCTTTCGTTTTCAGTCAACAAAAATAAGAATGTCACAAAAAAGTCTCCTTACTTTTAATCCTGAAGGGTTTAAATGGTGATGTCAAAAGAACTAGGTTCAAATGTTTGCAACAGCATTCTTTTTATGATCTCTATTCCTTAAGGGCCCTATCAAAATACATTCTATAATATAAATTTCAACATCTGGTAATCTGCTGTGATCCACAATTATACCATGGACCACAGAGTAGTCCTCAAACTTGCCAGGAGAAAAAGATAATGTATATATTATCCATGTGTTTTTCTCTATACAAATAGGTTGAAATTTCTGAGAAAACCACTTAATTTAATGATCACTTATTGATTAATTTAATAGAACAGCCAAATGGATCTTTTCACCAACCTATAAAAAAGTGTTTTCTTGGTAGAAAGTGCCACATGGCTGGTAATTCTAGAACAAAGACCAGGGGTAAGACAGGAGCATGGGGAAGCAAAAGAAAACAAGGCAATATACAACAATGAGGCAAATACTTAGTCTCAAAGATCAGAGGCTAAAAAGGTAGACTAATACAAAAGTCCGGAAAGATCCTAGAGCACTCAAGTAAAGAGAGGTCTCCCAACACTCTTCCTGCTCATTAGTCTTCTAACATAACATCTAATATGTTAATATATCTTTGTTGATAGCAATTTCATCAATTCTTCCATTAAGGTTAAACTCTCTTTTTTTTAAGATTTTATTTATTTACTTGACAGAAAGAGAGACCGTGAGAGAGGGAACACAGGCAGGGGGAGTGTGAGAGGGGGAAGCAGGCCTCCCGCTGAGCAGGGAGCCCGATGTGGGGCTCGATCCCAGGACCCTGGGAACATGACCCAAGCTGAAGGCAGACGCTTAATGACTGAGCCACTCAGGCACCCCAATGTTAAACTCTTTTCAGGGCAGTTATCTGAATGACAAGTGCATCTCCCCAAAAACTATGTACTGTCTATATTTGAGAAACTGGGGCAGAAATATCATATCAAGTGGCTCTAGGGATTAGCAGGAATAGGAGATTTGAAGGATTCCCATACACTTAGGAAAGAACTGGTGCAGCTGACTGCTTTAGTACGAAGAATAACTCAGAATAGGCATTACAATGCGGCCACAGTTGGCCTTGATTTTCAGAGAAGAATGTGGAAGATTGCTGGAGTTCCTACTTTTCTAAGCACAGGTACATGAAGAGGATGCCAGATGATTACAGAGCCCTTCTTTGATAACTCTTATAAAGACAGTTCTTCTGATTTCTTCATCTGAATTTCTGATTCATAAAACACCTTATTACTGCAAGAATTATTATTCCAGTCAGCTACTTGCTGTTTTGTGGCACCTGACTATAATAGAGTTGGTTAAGTACACTTACTTCTTGATGTTTTGAAAATGTATTTATTTTTATTTTTAAAAATATTTTATTTATTTATCTGTGAGAGAGAGAGCGAGCGTGTGCATGCACAAGCAGGGGCAGCGGCAGGCAGAGGGAGAGGGAGAAGCAGGCTTCCCACTGAGCAGGAGCCAGATGCAGGGCTCGATCCCAGGACCCTGGGACCATGACCTGAGCCGAAGGCAGACGCTTAATGACTGAGCCATCCAGGCATCCCGAAAATATATTTATTTTTAAAAAGTTGTCTTTTATAAATTGCTACTGCTCGGAGATGACTGCTGGAAAAAAAAAATTATTTTGTGCTTTTAATTGATTAAATAGATTTTATTCCTTTCGAAGAATGGGTAGTTGTTTTTAATATTTTTCAGATTTATTATGTATATTTATTTTTTGACCTACAGGCCATTTTGTCTTAAGAAACTGTTAAAGCTGTTAAACCATGTCTCAAGTTCAAAATCCCAAGGATTTCATTTCTTCTGTGAAAACATTTGGTGACAATAACAAAATCTTTGTGACTTGTTCTTCAATTCTGGTGAGTTATATCTAATTTATTTGGTTTCTAAAAGTTATGGAAAGAACAAGGTTGGGTAGAGGGGATTAGTGGTGAAGGAAAAAACAAAACTGGAGAAAACATAAGCAGCAGAAATATGAAAACAATTTATTTGCTTAGGCAGAAAAAACCTGCTTCACAACTAAAATTTTAAATAACCCATTAACATCTGGACACAAGAGAGATGGGGGTTCTAACTAAGGGCAGTGGCAATGGGTCAGGGCTGGGGGAAAGCAATGATCTTGAAACATAATTCTGAGGTTAAATGGATAAAATGTAATATATGGATGGAGGGAAGAGAGAAAGGGAGAAATCAAAGCTTATATTTAAGTTAGGGAGGCTGGGAAAAATGTAGTATTATTAAATAGTTCAAGGAAATATAGAAAGAGAAGAATGACAAGACAATGGATTTGGTTTAACTTTTTAAATATCACTTCATACTACTTTTTGTTTGCCATCTGAGGTGGTTAATATTAAGAATAGAAAAATAAAGACAGCAAAACTCTGAAAGTATGCATTTATATTTTATTCATTTTTATATTTAGCACCTAGCACTATACCTTACACAGAGTAAATATTTATGTATTGACCAGGCTAAGAGTTTTATGTACATTATCTCATTTAACTTCCTTCTTCTACCTTTTTTTGGGGAGGGGGGGGCGGAGCGAGAGGGAGAGAGAGATCTTAAGTAGGCTCCACGCCCACCCAGTGCAGAGCCCAATGCAGGGCTCAATCTCACAACCCTGAGATCATGACCTGAGCTGAAATCATGACTTGAGCTGAAATCAAGAGTCGGCCACTTAACCGAATGAGCCACCCAGGTGTCCCTCATTTAACTCTCCTATTACCCATTTTACAAATGAGGAAACTAAAGCTTAGAGAGATAAGTACTTGCTCAAGACAAAAATACAGATGCAACAACATGGATGGAGCTAGAGTATTATGCTAAGTGAAATAAATTATTCAGAGACAGACAAATACAATATGATTTCACTCATATGTGGACTTTAAGAAACAAAACAAACAAGAAAAGGGGCAGCGGGGGGTGGGGGGGGTGAGAGAGACAGACAGACAAACCAAGAAATAGATTCTTAGCTATAGAGAACAAACTGATGGTTACCAGAAGGGAGGTAGATGAGGGGATGGGCGAAACAGATGATGGGGATTAAGGGGTGCACTTGCTGTAATGAGCACCAGGTGCTGTATGGAAGTGTTGAATCACTATATGGTACACCTGAAACTAATATAACACTGTATGTTAATTAACTGGAATACAAAATAAAAATTAAAACCCTGTCCTTCAAGTAACATCTTCCATTCATTAAGATATACATGTTTAAAATATAGATATAGAAGCATACAATAAAAGCCATGTTCTTAAAAAAAAATTACAGAGCTAACTGACTCCAAAGTTTATCCTCTTAAAGCCTCTGTTGAGTAGGTGCTCAACAAATGGGCTGAAAGAATGAAATAATCTTTTAGGGGGTTGTTTAGAATAACATATAAAGGACATTACAGAAAAGTGAACCATTTAATAAGAGGGTCCATAGCTATCAAAAGTTAGTCTCGAGAAAATGCAAAAGATTTAATTACTTTATTTTTAAATTAAAATACTTCTGTTTTAAAAAATCCTTTTCATAAATCTTGACAAGATTTTACTATCAACAATCCAGGCCAACTATCAAATGATCAAGAGATTTTTAAGGAACCATGTATTACAAATGAGTATGTATCACATAATCCTATATTTATGAACAGATTGCATGCCAAAGCTTTTTGGAAACTTGGTTTAGACCTCAGAAAACATTTAAGAAAAAAAAAAAAAGTACTGAAATGATGGCTGGCTCCCAAGGTAGAAGCCTATTTAATGAATAATACAATTTAAATTTAGTACCCATTATTTCATCACCATAGAAAAATCATGCTAAAAATCCAACTGGGAAAGCTAGAGGCTAAGCCAATATTTCTTTCACTGACCCTTCAATCTTGAGAATAGAATATTCTTTTGGCATCCCTAATCTGCTGGAAATGGAAACGGTTGTGGGAGGTGAGGGCAAAATCTTTCCAAGGATAACTTTTAAGGGCCATAGGAAGGGATTCTCTTCCTTTTTCCTATCTTCGCCCATGTTAATCAATAGCAAGAAAGGACTCTGAACAAAAACCAGAAAAATCAGAAAATACAAAACAATACCTCTTTATTATATCTGCAATTTCTTGAAAAAGTGCCTTCTCATCGGGTGCATAGGTAACTTCTAGTCCTGTAATTCCAGATCTAATCAGTAATGGGGTCTGATACCTGATATCTAAGAAACAAGCAAAATGTTTATTACATGTAACTGTGTAAGTAATATAATCCCTTACTTTTGAGTGAAATTATGCTACCGAAATACTTCAAATTAACAGTGTTCCCCAAAGTAAATAATTAACTCAATTTCTTGAAAACTTTCTTAAAGGTTTTCTAGTTTAATATGCAAGTGAAAATTCAAATTTCATTTTTTCAATTATTTTCCTGAAAAGTCTACATTCACCAAATTCCTCAAGTAATAACGTGTCACCCAAGAAGAAATTTTATTATTTTGCTTCTGTCTTTACTCTTCCTATGGAAAGAACTTTGCTTAGTAGAGAGTATTTTAATCAGCGGTATGTTGATTTTTAAGGAACTTATGTATTACAAAAGAGTATGTACCACATAGTCCTATAATTATGAACAGATTGCACGCCAACACTTTTTGGAAATATTGGTTTAGAACTCAGAAAACATTTTATTAAAAAAAAAAATAATGTTTACAACTACTTCTCAAGGAAAAAAAAAAAAAAAGCCCTGATTTGCAGTGCTTGCTTATTTCCATAATGTAAAGACTCCCCACCATGGCTGATTTCAAACTACCAATATGACATCAACTAGTTCAGAAAATTCACAAAAATTTAACAATTGGCTTGTGAACTGGTACAAGCCAGCTTAAGCACACCACTGATTAAACTGCAAATTCCTATATGGTTTCATTCTGTGCTAAGACTTCCTCCTCAGTTGACTGAATTCACATATTACTATTCAACTGCAGAACACTTATTATGTGGTATACTCTGTGAAGAATGTCTAAACCAAAAATGTGTATATTTAGGAAGAGATATAAATAAAATTGGAATGTATCTTAAAAGTCTCTTACAATCCATTAACTCATACCAGTAACTTCTTTAAAGCAAAGAAAAACTCTCTATTAGCAGCAAAATACCAGCAATGCATACCTAAGGTTGTCCACCCAACCTAGAGATAATAATTTTAATTCAGTATTATCAATTAATATTTTATAAAATAGTATTCAGAACAAATTAGAAATGTTAATTGGAAATTTTATTAATAGCTTTCTATGAAGTGCTTCTGACTTTGGACAATAATTCAAGTAAGAATAATGAATCCAGGACAAAGCTATACACAATACTTCCTACTCTTACTTCAGCACACATTTTAAAAAGGAGTTCCCGATACTTGCTTGGTTTAGATCTCCAGCATGGAAACTGCCCCATTAAAAGGTTCATCCTAGGGTGGGTAGGTACAAAATTAATAAAAATGAACAATACCTTGGCTGGAGACTGTCTTGTCTTTATCAATCACTATTACACCTGTGAGTTCTGTTTTGTCTGTATCTGGTAGTGGAGTGTCAGATGAAATGCAGTAAAACAGAGCACAGATTGGGTCAAATTCAGGATCTGGTTCTAAGTCTCGTCTAGTTCGAGCATGTAATTCCACACTGATCAGGGTAAGATTTTGTATCTATAAAAGGAAATAAAAATGATGATTTTAGACAACTTTTTGAGACATGTTGAAAGAAATGTTTCACTAAGACTCCAAGGAACTATGTGTAAAATTATGGGAAAAAATGGCCATAAAGGACACAATCGTCAATTTAATAATCTGCAGATTAAAACTAAAGATTTTTACTTCCAAGATTAGATTGAATCAATACATGTTTTTATTTTAGAAAAACTGCTTGTGCTATAATTTCTCAGTGACAATATATACTTAAAATAATTTCTCTAAAATACATGCAGTGCCTCTCAAGTTTCTCAATTTTTGAGAAAGAGAATGACTGACTAGTCCAAGCGGTTGTACATTCGAGTGAGAGTCTGTTACTTTTTACTTTCTACCCGGTTAACTATGGTTTCACCTATAGTTTAAACTAAAAAGAAAGATGTATTTCATTTTGAAACTATGAATTCTCTACTACTACAATTTACTTCTGTATGTACTAGGCAAGTTTTTAATTATAGTTTTTCCTGAAAAAATATAAGAATTATATGGCATCAACAACACAACAGCTAGATTTTTGCCCATGTACATTTTCTCTTTAACATACATGCAAAAAAAAGTATTTTGCTTTTTACACTTATACACTAATAAAAACTCTGAACTATAATCCTTAGTTCTCTTTTTAAAAACCAAGACAAAGTAAGTAGAAACTCTGGGTAAAAAAAATAAAACACAGGTTGGATTCATGATTACCATATACATGTAATACTGCATGCATTCATTAGTAAATTTATAATTAAGTACTTTTTAAAATGTAAAGAACATTAATTGTACATATATAAAGCATAAGAATAAAACAAATATCCACAAATCTACCACTTTCCTTGAATATGTACTGTTTCTAAATATTAAAAACATCAAAGTAAGTAAAATGGGGAGCTAAGGGAAAGCATTTCTACTTTTAAATGTATGCTCTTTAGGTTTAATTTTTTTTTTTAACAATAATCACATATTAATTTGGTAAAATAAAAAAATGTAAACTGGAAAACCTCTCTCTAAACTCAAACAAAACCAAACCAAAAAAAACAGTTTAGTTAGAAAAGGATGAACAAGTGGACAGACTAGAAAGAAGACTGAAGACAATTTCAGGTCAAAAGATTTGTGGAGATTGATCTGTTTATTTAGTAGGCCGAACTGCACATTCAAATTTTGCCTTTCTATTCCTTGATATAAAATGCACTACTGATCTTAGGGGCATTTTTTTTAAGCAAACATGAAATGAAGAAATGGGGGAGAGATTTACTGACTGTGACTAAGAAAGAGGTGGGTGACAAAGGGGGTTGAGGATTATAATCCTTCTCTTCTGCACTGAGTATTTATATGCAGAAGAAAGAGAAATTAGCGCAGCATAATGGGACAGAGAGGAAAAAATGCTATGGACACAATTCCCCAGAAAAAGGAACAGCATACATAGTGCAGATTTTTTTTGGCTCATTCCCAATGTGACCACCAGGTGGCAGTTTGGAGTATATATTGAGATGAAGGCCTGCATAGCCAAGAAGCTGTGCAACCTACCAGACCTTCCAAGTGATTTAACTTCAAGAGGGTGCATGATTCTGCAATGGGGTTATGTAGAAATAAAATAAGAGCGTAAGGAGAATAATCCTTCAAATAATAAAGGATAATAAAATGTAACAAGCCTTTGCTAAGGTCTATCAAATTTGCTTTAATATTTTTATCACAGCCCTTTTTTTTTTCTAATTTTGGGTGTGTACTTCATAAGGTATGTATTCCTGAGTTTATTACTTTATTTATCTAGGCTTCAGGGGATATAGTACAGGGCCAAGTAGGTATGAAGAGGAACTAAATGCTGTTGAATGAAACAATGTTCAAATAATTAGGGAATTAGACTATGTTCCAATCTCTAAAAAAGCACAAATCTTAGTTTAAATTTAGGTAAAAATGAGGACAATATTTGAATTTTTCTCTTAAGTCTATGCTCATCCGTCCTTAGAACAGTTTAAGACAGAACTGACTTGAAAACAAAAATACAAAAAAAAAAATCAAATTTTGTGCTCTAAGGGCAAAGACATAAAAACAACTGTTCAATAGAAATATCATGAAAGTCACATGTAATTTTAAATTTTCTAGTTACATTAAAAAAAAGTAAAAATAGGCTAATTTAAAAATGTTTTCATTTAATACATCTAAAATATCACCCTTTCAACATGTAATCAATATAAAAAATTAGTAATGGGATATTTTACATTCTTTGTTCCTATTAAGTCTTCAAAATCAGTGTGCATTTTACATTTATAGCACATTTCAATGCTGATGCTAAACTTTTATACAGAAATACTTGGTCTGTATTATCATAAAATTTACAACTGAAAAAGTAGTTTTAAATACCTAAGTTCCAAACATACTTAAAAATTTTCTAATAAAGAAGTATCCACTTTTAAATCTAAACTATGTAAAATTAAATAAAATTTAGAATTCACTTCCTAGATGGATAAGACAAATTTTAAATACTCAATAGCCACACTGCTAGTGGTGGCCAGCGCAGGTATAAACAATGAACACACTGATAGCACAGATATAAACAATGAAAATATACTCTAATTTCCGCCTTACTGCCTGTCAGATATATGCTCTGAGTTGTGTTTTCTTAAATACAGATAAATTTTCAGTGACCCATTCATAGATATTCTTTAGTCTATCCTGTGATTGATGTACATTTTTACAAGATGGCTTCCTACTCTTTGGCCTATGTTCTGTGCTGTGAAGGTAACTGGGTTATAGAGATTATGTGAACAACAGAATCGTAACAAATGAATTAGCAAGCACTGATCCACTGAACCAACCAAATAGAAAACATAATATCTCATTTACGATATAACATCTTAATCAGAATAACATACAGAATAGTTATAAAAGCTTTTCTAATTTTAGCCTCTATAAACCAAATTTCAGCTATAAGATTTGTGAAAATTGTGAAACCAAAACGCAGTCTCAGTAACTGATGGCTACTTTAAGTTTCTCAAAAAAAAAACCACAAAAAAACAAAAAAAACCCCACAAAACCCCCCAAAATAAAAGTTTCTCTATTTTATATAAATATATAAACTAGTAACAAAATGAAGATTAACAGGTACAGAATTCAATGTATTCCTCCCTCAGTAAGAAATGTCCATACTTGTCCACAGAATGAAACATGAGAGTTAAATAGTGTATGTATCCTTACTGTTGCAGTTTTATTACCTCATGTAAAGCTTTTGCCTCCTGTAAGTTTTGTATGCTGACTTTGAAACCATAAGTATTGTTTAAAGATGGTCCATCAATCTGAGAAGTTTCTTTCTTTGGGGTATTTACTGCTGCAAATTGATTCTATTAAAAAAAAAAAAAACAACAACACATAGCCAGAAAAAGATAAATAAGCAATCATTTTCTTTCTTTTGATCACTTATTCCTACTTAGATAATCTGCTTTATGTGTTTTGTAATAAAATAAACTAATACCATCTCTTCAGACCCAAGAAGAAACTAGTAAGTATTTTATTAACATTCTTTTCATGCTAATAATTCAAGATATCAGAACTGGGTATATGTAGAAATATCTGATATAATCTGTAAGCAAACCATATGTTGATCTTTAGTTTACAAACCCCAAATAATGAAAATAAGTCTTGTTGGAGAGTTGACATTTACACCACATGGACATTTATCTTGACCTTTCTTGGAAGTATGGCAAATAAGCAGGCAAATTTGCAACTAGTTTGGCTAAAGTTTATAAAAGATTTGAAATTGTGGGTCTGTATTTTACCCTAGCACAACATGTATCTGAAAGATGAATGAAAATATAGATCATCTTGATGGGTTTAGAAAAAACAGAATCTATTTTTTTAAAATCTTTTTTTCTGATTTCCAGATCCATTAACCATTTCCCCCCAAGTATTGATTTATGTTCACAAAACACTTGTACCTATTTTTTAATATAAATAAGTTGTAATTCAACAATACTGATTTAAAAATGAAAGTTTTTAAAAAGTATTTAGTTTTAAAATAGAAATGCTAAAACATATTTTATGTGGTTAATATTAATGAAATGTAGCCAATATGGAAGTGATTCCTGTCACCTATTTCTAAGGATACATGTTCAATGTAAACCCTTTTTAACATAATCATATATTTCTAAGTATTTGAATAAAGATATTTATAATTTTTTAGTTTCAGTAGTAAATAATGTTGCTTTTTCCTTTGCTACTAAGTAAAATGAACTGAAAAAATCAATGTTATATTTGATGAAAAAGTAATAAACCAAGAAAAAGGATATATTTTTGGTGGGATCAAAAATCACTTACTTGAGCTTTGCTGTCATTGGATTGTTCTGATTTTGCCAGTAATCAGTTAATGTATTTGTATCCTCATAATCCACATTTTGGCTATCATATTCACTTTCTCTGTAATATTTGTATTTACATATAAGAATCTTTTAGATCCCAACAATAACAAAAAAAAAAAAAAACTAAAAAAAATTAGGCAATTTCTTGTTGTCTCAAAGATATGTAAATAAAATGATGCAAAAATATATAATAAAATTTTTAAAAATTGAGACACAAAGTTATCAATTATCTAACTGAAATCTAAGGTAAGAATGGATCTTCCACTGAACATTAAGTATGTTTAGCATAGTTACCTTTGCTTGGGTTAAGAGTACTCTTCTAAGAGTGTCAGTAGTACTTCCTTTCTTATGACTCAATTTCTGGGTTTTTGGTTCTGTAGAAAGAAATGTCATATTTAACATGTACATCAAAATTGCCTGCTTTTTTAAATTTTTATTATTCCAAACTGAGTACCATTTGTGAGTACTGTCCTATTGTCCTTATTAATTCCCCCCAAAGACTTCATAATTTGAAAATCAAACTAATTCAAACCTCTGATCCCCACCAAAATAACTTTAAAATTTTGTATTTTTAAATAAAAACAATTCTGTTTTAATTATTGAGTTTTATACCTGTCATATCCTAGGCAATCATTTAATTCATTCATTTACTTATTCATCAAGTATTTATGAGGAAAAAATAGTCTCTTCCCTCACAGGGTCTAGAGTGAGAATGAGATATTCATCAAATGCATATAGAAAAATGAAATTATAGGGGTGCCTGGGTGGCTCAGTCGTTAAGCATCTGCCTTCGGCTCAGGTCATGATCTCAGGGTCCTGGGATCGAGCCCCGCATTGGGCTCCCTGCTCGGCGGGAAGCCTGCTTCTCCCTCTCCCACTCCCCCTGCTTGTGTTCCCTCTCTCGCTGTGTCTCTGTCAAATAAATAAACAAAATCTTTAAAAAAAAAAAAAAAAAAGAAAAGAAAAATGAAATTATAACTGGGGTAAGTATGATAAAGGGAATATAATTGGGAATTTTTACTAGTCAGGGAAATCAGGAAGGCTTTTTTGTGCTAAAAATCAGAAGAAAGAGTAGGAATTAACTAGGAACAGAGTAAGGATTTACCCTGATTACCAAGCAAAAGAAGTGGAAATTACTGTGGGTGGAAAGAAGGCTAGGATAGACGTCCAGGTGAGATGATGATAGCTTGGCCTAAGGTTGTGGTGGTAGAGGTAGAGAAAACAATGGAGAGATGTGGGTAATTTAGGAAACAAAAAAGTGACAGGACTTGGTTGGTAATGGACTGGGAACCAGAGGATGGGCAGTAAGAGAATCAGGTGGGTGTTACAAATAAATCCCATGTTTCTGACTTGTGTAACTCAGTGACAGAGAGATGGTGGTACTATTCACTGAAGTAAGGAAAACCAAAAGAGAACCACAGGGGCTTCTATGTGTGGGCATGTATGTTTGTGTGTATGAGTACACTGGGTGACTGGTGGCAAATGTGTGCTGTGATATCATGAATTGAGTTTTAAAAATATTGACCTTATGGGGCGCCAGGGTGGTTCAGTCAGTTGAATGTCTGAGCTGATTTCGGCTCAGGTCGTGATCTCAGGGTTGTGAGATCAAGCCCCACACTGGGTTCTGTGCTGGGCATGGACCCTGTTTCTCTCTCCTCCTCTCCCCCCAACCCCAAAAAGAAAAATAATGACCTTATGGTGCTTTTGAGCATTCAAGTAGAAATGCCAAATAGATATCTGGATTGGAGGTTAAGAGAGTTCTGAACTGGAAATTTAAATTTGTTAATCTGTAGTAATCCTGTGGGCAGGAACTCATTCATTTAGAGAGAAAATATAGAGTAAAGCTTCAAAGGAAAGCAAGCAGGCAGAAACACAGGAGTAGGAGAAAAGCCAAGAGGACTGGAAGCTCCATGAAGGAAGGAATGGTCGATAGAACAATGGCTGTTTAAAGAGGGCATGTGAAAGGAACACCAAAAAAACATACACTGGCTTTAGCTACATGAAACTTATTGAAAGTCTTTACAAGAGCCATAATAGTGGAATGATGGGGTCAGAACTGAATGTTGAGTGGGCTGAAAAATGAGTAGGAGGTAAAGAAATGGAGTTGTCAAATTATAGCAATCTTCTGGGGCGCCTGGGTGGCTCGGTCGTTAAGCGCCTGCCTTCGGCTCAGGTCATGATCCCAAGGTCCTGGGATCAAGTCCCGCATTGGGCTCCCTGCTTGGCGGGAAGCCTGCTTCTCCCTCTCCCACTCCCACTGCTTGTGTTCCCTCTCTCGCTGTGTCTTTCTCTGTCAAATAAATAAATAAATAATTAAAAAAAAATTATAGAAATCTTTTAAGAAATCTGGCTTTGAAGAAGAAGAAAAAGAGTAGAAGCTGCAGATGTAAGGTCAAGGCAGGTTTTTGGTTTTCTTTATATCTTAAAGGGTGGGAGAGACTTGGGTGTATGTAAAAACCAGTGGGAAAAATCAAGTTGAGAGAAAGGAAGGTTTCTGAGAGGGCTCGTATATTTCACCCAGAAGGCAAAAGAAGATGGAAGCATATATAAGTAGATTTCACAGAAGACAAAGAAGTTTCCATGTGATAATTGATGACTTTACAAGACATGATAAAATAATAATAAATTCTCATTAGTGGAGTTAAAATTTCATTTAAAAAGCTCTGATTTTCAGGTCTCAACTGGTACCAAAAGATTGGGATCATTCCCTGTATATTTTTGGATTTCAATGCTTTGAAAGTTGAACTCAATCACAAGAAATTTGGAAAGAACTCAAATACATGGAGGTTAAAAAGAGCATCCTACTAAAGAATGAATGGGTCAACCAGGAAATTAAAGAAGAATTATAAGAAAATTCATGGAAACAAATAAAAATGAAAACACAACTGCTCAAAACCTTTGGGACGCAGCAAAGGTGGTCCTAAGAGGGAAGTATATAGCAATACAAGCCTTTCTCAAGAAAAAAGAAAGGTCTCAAATACACAACCTAGTAACCTTACACCTAAAGGAGCTGGAGAAAGAACAGCAAATAAAGCCTAAATCCAGCAGGAGAAGAGAATTTATAAAGATTAGAGCAGAAATCAATGAAATAGAAACCAAAACAACAGTAGAACAGATCAACAAAACTAGATAAGCTGGCTCTTTGAAAGAATTAGTAAGAGCGGTCTGGCCAGACTTACCAAAAAGAAAAGAGAAAGGACCCAAATAAATAAAATCATGAATGAAAGAGGAGAGATCACAACCAACACCAAAGAAACACAAACAATTATAAGAACATAGTATGAGGAACGATATGCCAACAAATTAGGCAATCTGTAAGAAATGGATGCATTCCTAGAGATGTATAAACTACCAAAACTGAAATAGGAAGAAACAGAAAACCTGAACAGACCCATTACCAGCAAGGAAACTGAAGCAGTAATCCAAAATCTTCCAGCAAACAAGAGTCCAGGGTTGGATGGCTTCTCAGGGGAATTCAACCCCACTTAAAGAAGAATTAATACCTATTCTTCTGAAGCTGTTTCAAAAAATAGAAATGGAAGGAAAACTTCCAAACTCTATGAGGCCAGCATTACCTTGATCCCCAAACCAGGCAAAGACCCCACCAAAAAGAATTACAGACCAATATATCCCTGATGAACATGGATGCAAAAATTCTCACCAAGATACTAGCCAATAGGATCCAACAGTACATTAAAAGGATTATTCACCATGACCAAGTGGGACCTATTCCTGGGCTGCAAGGAATCCATAAATCAATCCATAATCAATCAATGTAATACATCCATAAATCAATGTAATACACATTAATAAAAGGACAAGAACCATATGATCCTCTCAATAGATGCAGAAAAAGCATTTGACAAAGTACAGCATCGTTTATTAAAACTTTTCACTGTGTAGGGATAGAGGGAACATACCTCAATATCATAAAAGCCATATACAAAAAGTCAAGAGCAAATTATCATTCTCAATGGGGGAAAAACTGAGAGCTTCTCCCCTAAGGTCAAGAACATGACAGGATGTCCACTATCACCACTGTTGTTCAACACAGTACTAGAGTCCTAGCCTCAGCAATCAGACAACAAAAAGAAATAAAAGGCATCTGAATCTGCAAAGAAGAAATCAAATTCTCACTCTTTGCAGATGACATGATACTCTATGTGGAAGACCCAAAGACTCTACCCCCAAAATGCTAGAATTCATACAGGAATTCAGCAAAGTGGCAGGATATAAAATCAATGAACAGAAACCAGTTGCATTTCTATACACTAACAATGAGACAAAAGAAAGAGAAACTGAGGAGTCGATCCCATTTACAATTGAACCCAAAGCCTAAGATACCTAGGAATAAACCTAACCACAGAGGCAAAGGATCTGTACTTAGAAAACTATAGAATATTCATGAAAGAAATTGAGGAAGACACAAAGAAATGGAAAAACGTTCCACGCTCACAGACTGAAAGAAGAAATATTGTGAAAATGCCTATGCTACCTAGAGCAATCTATACATTCAATGCAACCCCTATCAAAATACCATCAACTTTTTTCACAGAGTTGGAACAAATAATCCGAAAATTTGTATGGAACCAGAAAAGACCCTGAATACCCAGAGGGATGTTGAAAAAGAAAACCAAAGCTGGTGGCATCAAAATTCCTGACCTCAAACTCTATTACAAAGCTGTAATCATCAAGACAGTATGGTACTGGCACAAAAACAGACCTACAGATCAATGGAACAGAACAGAGAACCCAGAAATGGACCCTCAACTCTATGGTCAACTAATCTTCGACAAAGCAGGAAAGAATATCCAATGGAACAGTCTCTTCAACAAATGGTATTGGGAAAATTGGACAGCTACATGCAAAAGAATGAAACTGGACCATTTCCTTACACCATACACAAAAATAGACTCAAAATGGTTGAAAGACCTCAATGTGAGACAGGAGTCCATCAAAATCCTAGAGAACACAGGCAGCAACCTCTTCGACCTCAGCCTCAGCAACTTCCTCCTAGAAACATTGCCAAAGACAAGGGAAGCAAGGGCAAAAATGAACTATTGAGACTTCATCAAGATAAAAAGCTTTTGCACAGCAAAGGAAACAGTAAACAAAACCAAAAGACAACTGACAGAATGGGAGAAGATATTTGCAAATGTCTTATCAGATAAAGGGCTAGTATCCAAAATCTATAAAGAATTTATCAAACTCAACACCCAAAGAACAAATGATCCAATCAAGAAATGGGCAGAAGACACACATTTCTCCAGCGAAGACATACAAATGGTCAACAGACACATGAAAACAACCCTCCACATCACTTGGCATGAAGGGAATACAAATCAAAACCGTAATGAGATACCACCTCACACCAGTCAGAATGGCTAAAATCAACAAATCAGGAAACAGATGCTGGCATGGATGCAGAGAAAGGGGAACCCTCTTACACTGTTGGTGGGAATGCAAGCTGGTGCAAGCACTCTGGAAAACAGTATGGAAGTTCCTCAAAAAGTTGAAAATAGAGCTACCCTATGACCTAGCAACTGCACTCTAGGGATTTACCCCAAAGATACAAATGTAGTGATCTGAAGGGGCACCTGCACTGTATGCCCACAACAGCCAAACTATGGAAAGAGCCCAGAGTCCATTGACAGATGAATGGATAGAGAAGTGGTGTATGTATGTACACACACACACACACAAATGCAATACTACTCAGCGATCAAAAAAAAATAATGAAATCTTGTCATTTGCAACGACATGGATGGAACTAGAGGGTATTATGCTAAGCAAAATAAGTCAATCAGAAAAAGACAATTACCATATGATCTCACTCACATGTGGAATTTAAGAAACAAAACAGAGGATCACAGGGGAAGGGATGGAAAAATAAAACAAAATGAAATCAGAGAGGGAGACAAACCACAAGAGACTCTTAGTCACAGGAAACAAACTGAAGATTCCTAGAGGGGAGAAGGGGGAGGGGATGGGGTAACTGAGTGATGGACATTAGGAGGGCACATGATATAATGAGCACTGGGTATTTTATAAGACTGATGAATCACTGAACTCTACCTGAAACTAATAATACACTATATTTTAACTGAATTTAAAATATATATTTAAAAAATCACATAAAAAAAGCTCTGAATTTCATTACGTAGTCTAATGTTTTCATTTCTAATCTTTGAAAAAGAATTTTGAAGGCTTCCTGTTATTTGTAAACTCACCTGTTGATAAAGGGCTCAGGCTACTTGCTTCAGGAAGCCTTTCCAGAAGTTTTCTCTGTACAATTGGTGTACTATGAAGGCAGAGTGGGTCACATATTCCAGTTCTTGCCCTAACATTAATTGGAGATATCACTAGAGGCTCCAGAGGCTCACTGCAGGGGCTTTTCTGTATACCATCTTTTACTGGTTTTAAGAAGTTCTCAATATTCAGGGAATGTAGTTCCTCTACTGGTGATGTGGGTCTCTCATCTCCATTTAATGTTCTGGCATCTGGGGATGTTGCTTGTTGCCAAGGCGGAATTACTGGAGAATCAGGGGAGCTATAACTAACATAATAGTCATCATCATCATCTTCACCTTTCTCATGATCATTTGTAGAAGCAACCAGTGGCAGTGCCTGACTTTCACTTATAGTTCGACTACGTTCTGTGGTTGGTGCTCGTAAAGCAATCTGGGAGTTATCAACATCTTCCTTGGTATGTGCTGTAGTGGGGAGTATATGCGGAGCTGTACTCATTTTTGGAGGCACTACAGGTTTGTCATCTGGGTTAACTGAAGAGCTGAAGTTCTCAGCAGATTTTACAACTCCAGTTGGCTCAGTTTTAGACAGTTTCTTGGAACGTTCATATTCTTCTTTGGCTTGAAGCCATGCTTGAACCAGTTGTCGACTTGGGGCACATTTGCAAGGCATAATCACAATTTTTTTATCCTCAACCATTTTATAGCTATTACTTGACCCTTTATTGACCACTGCCTGGCCATTGCGAAGGGGTGACCCTGGTCTCGGATTCTGAGTCATTGCTGAGAATGCTGTTTTCCACAGACGAAGTCCTTCCAAGGAAAAGTCTCCCTCAAACTCAGCCAGATCATTTGGAAGTCGAGTTTCTACCATGAGAAGCCGTCCACCGATCTCCCTATAAACAACATATTTTAGAACTGTTTTGTCTCAAAGAGCAATTACCAAAATATTTAGCTCCCTATCCTAGATATTTTTTGAAGTCTCTTTTGGATTCTTAAAAATGCCCATTTCTTCCCTTTCTATGCCCTCTCTCTACATATTTTATGCAGGCACACTCTTTTTAGTCTTAATATGTTTTTCTTCACAGGTATATGCTACTAAATTAATTTCCTTTGGAAGGAATCATAAATACCAGGGAAAGAAGGTATTGTTTTAAGTGCCCCATGAAGTCTTCTTTTCTCCAAGGAGATGGCACAAACTGACCATACTCCTTTCCTCTAACCAAATAACTTTCCACTGTCACCGCATGTGAAAAAAACAATGGAAGAATTTATCATTAGAGACTATATCCCTGAATTTTATCTATAGCCTCTCTAGATATGCTCTAGTATCTACAGTAGTTTAGCAAAACCAGTCAGTTCAAACATATCTTTGTACTCCCCCAAGTCCCTTCAAACAGTACAAAAATCACACACAATTGAAAAAAATTACCATAATTCTTTCTCCCCTTTACATGGCAAGGCTTAACATTAACATAAGAACTTTAAGTTGGCAGAGCCCACAGAATGCGTAGCACAAATGCTGATAATGTATGTGTATGTGGGGAATCACTATTAAAAGGTAGCCTGATTTAGTTTCCAACAGTTGGAAATACCAAGCTAAACCTCCTTCTCTAACATATATCCACTGGTACTATCTCCATCTGATGTAGCAAGAAAGTCTACTTTTTCTTCCTTATGGTATATCTTTCATGGACATGAAGGTAATTTCTTAGTTTTTTCAATTACTTCTCCTAGGGCATGATTTCCCAAACATCCTTGTCATTCTCTACATAAAATTCAATGAACTGGATTCATGTTTTCTGATTTGGAGCTGAAGGGTTACCACAGTTCCTTTTCCCCTTTACATGGAAAGACTTTGGCCCTTAATAGTTAACTCTGTAACCACCTCCCAGCTATATGAAAAATCAGAAGCAAGACTATCACTACTGAAGAAAATGAGCACACATCTTATATGACATAGCCAACTCTAATATTAATGATACAGAGATCATAATGAATTAAAAATTAACAAAAATTGGTGAGGTGTGGTAAATTCAGCTCTCTTGAAAATTGTCAGCAGCATGTAATTGCTATAATTCATGTCATAATATATATCAAAAGCCTTAAATTTTTTAGTAATCCTACTTCTAAGACTAAATGGAAAAACCCCAAAATATAAGAAATACTTCATGAAGGAAACAATAATCACATAATTATCTACAGTGGCAGGACAGGGAACAAATTTTCTGTCCAATAAAATATACATATGATAGGATTATTATGTAGTCATTAAAATGATAGTCCCAGAAACTCATAATTTAGAAAATGTTTATAGTAGAATATTAGGTGAAAAAAATCTGTATATAATACTGTGACTATAGTAAGATCACATTTCATAAAACAAAATAAAAACTATACATTAAAAAAACTAAAAAAACACATTAAAATATTAAGAGTGGTTGTCGATAGGTAGAGAAATGGTGTGATATTTATTCTTTTATACCTCCTAAATTTACTATAGTGAATAGTTTTATATTAAAAATTGTTTTTAAACATACTAAGTATGTTTAATAATAATAATGACTATCAACCTTTTATTTCAGCTGCAGGACCAGTCTCAAAGTTGGACAACAACTAACAGCAACAGAGTTAATGACTAACACATGGTAAGTTAACTGAGAATTAAAAATTTGATATGTAAGGCTGAGGCAGAAAAAACAGTTCAATTAAAAAATATATCATAATCACTACTGATAAAGCCAAAGCCCCCCAAAATAATGGAAACTAATGCCTAAGGAATAGACATTCATACATTCTGGCAGTGAAATAAAGAAAAAGAGTCCCATTTGTGTTAAAAGACCACATATAGGTAGTAAGCAAAACAAAACTGTAAAACTATAAAATTGTGTATTAGGAAGGGTGGGGAGGAAATTTTCTGTCTTCCACTTCAAGTCTTTAGAGGAGGGAACTTCAACCCTATATTTCTGATCACTTTTTCTCAACCCCTTCTTAAATAGACTCATGCATTATTGCTGATCTGCTGGGTAAAATCCTGGTATTCACTGTGTCTTCTCAACTAGGATCAGGAACACGGTGCTGCTGAAGGTTAGTGTACACATGTGGTGTGGCTTCTTGCCTTATTAACTCTTCACATCTCTTCTATCATTTAGACTAGGCTAAGTCGGCCACAGCAGTCCTATCCGCCCTTCTCTGCTTCTGACTGGATGGCTGAAATGAACTGCCTCTCCTTGCAACTGGTTAGGTAAATGGGATCAAAGACACAGGGGGGAGGAACAAAAATCATCACTTAAATGGCCTGGTTTAAGTCATGTTCCCCAACTTAGCTCCTATCAGTTATATTCTACCTTGGTGATGCAAGAGGTACAGAATACCTACTTAACTACTGGCTTAAAAATAAACCAACCAATACTGATGCCTTCGCGTTTTGCTATTGGCTCTGTGCGTGTGTGTCTATGTGTCTGTGCATCTGTCTACTGCCTCTCTGGAAAGATTTTTTTTTTTTATGTCGCTGGGTTACATATTAACAGTGTTTTATTTTCAAATTATTCCTTATCATGGCACCAAATTTATCATATTGTAGAACTCATTTTGGCACAGCATCTGGCTACAATATTTTATTTATTTTCTATGGATTTTAGTTTGGTTATTCCTATTTTGAGTAGGAGCCTCCTACATGGATTCAAATTCTCTCCATTCACAAATCTTTGTACTAGTCTGACCCCACATTACCAATTCCTTTGCAACAACTGTATTTCCAACAGCCTGAAGAAATTCAAGTTCATTATTAAGGGAGAAATTTCAGAGAGCTAACTAACATTTTCTCTTATTTACCACATAGAGCTATGGGATTACTTCCTTTTTAAATAGTCTATTTGTATGGTTATTATTTTATTTTTTAATTTTTTTATTATGTTCAATTAGCCTTCTTTAAAAAAAGGAGAGATAAAGGGAAGTGAAGTCCATCTTGCATTCCTAATAACTACAAACTAACAGTAGTAACAATATGATTGAAGATGCTGGCAACATGAAAAGAAAGGGATATAATACAAACAACTTAAAATAATCTTCATTTAGAGATATATCATAGAAGTACGTAAAACATATGTATGCTCATTTTCAAACATGTTTTAAAAATAAAGTTCTTTTAAAAATTGTAAGTTTGTAATTTTAGAAATAAATACCATTTTTAAAATGGTACTTTTCAAGTATTATGACATCCTTCTTAATCTGCCATCATGTCACGGTGAGCCTCTGCATCTCTAATCCTTAATGTTGACACAGTGTTAACAGTGAGATCTAAGACCAACACTTACCAACTTAAAGTTCTCAAGGTGCAATCAATCATCCAGCTAGTTTGTGAATTTTCTCAGAAGTCCATAATTATGAACTACTTTTACAACAATTTACTTATAAATACAGTATATTACAGCCAGAAAACTAGCAGTCATGTACTAATGTTACATTCATTATAATTATTCAGAGTGACTCAAGGGGAAAAAATAATTCTGATTACCTGGGCTTTTCTGGTACATCAGAAGGATTACTGCAAAATGGTTCCTGGTAAATAGTTTCTGAAAGGTCATGATCCAATAAAGTTGCCATAATTTCTTCCCTACTTGGTGGGGACATAAGTGGTTTCAGAATGTGAGCAGTTCGAGGGGTGAAACTGCCGTTTTTAGATTGTGAGGGAGAGCTGGTAGACCTTGGTGAACTATCAGGAGTTGGTGTCAATATATCATTGTTTCTTGAAACATACAATTCTAAATCTTCAGAGGCTGCATCCAGAAGTTCACCATCAGGGGAGGATAGTATTGTAGTAAAAGAGGTATTGACTGAGTCAAGAGACTGTTGCATCTCTTTTCTGGTATGACCTTGAATCCAGTCTGAAGTGCCTGGCTGTGAGAGGCTAAGAAACACTTCTTTGCTTACTGAACTCCTATTCAATCTGGATTTTTCATTTAGACAGTCCTCTGCCTGCTGGACACAGAAAGAATCCATTATTGAATTAGAGCGAGTTGTTAGAGGATGAAAGCTACTTTTCCACTGGTTGTGGTGATGACTCTCATTGCTATCTATGGATGACTTCTCAAATAGTTCAGGACTTAGAGTTTTAGATCTAATCCACGAGGCTGAGTCTGAGGCATGATGTTTGTCTTCATCACACTTCTGGTTACCATGACTTAAAACCTCATTTTTTTCTATAGTTTGTCCTGGGAAAAGATCCTGAACTGCATCACTTAGGAATTTCTGAGGCAAATTCTGATCAGCTGGGACAAACTGACTTCCAGAATAAAAGCTACAAAATCCAGTTTGACCTATTGTATTAATATCAAAATTATAATTATGTTCAGGAGACAAGCTATCTTCAAGTGAATAACAACTCTCAAAACCTGGATCTGAAAAAAAGACGGGACTGTCATCTGATAGAGAGTTATCCAACTGGCCAGAGTTTTGTAAATTTAGAGAGTCTACTTTAAGAAGTTTGGGAATTTTTTCTTTAGGTTTTGTACTTCTGGGAGTTCGAGGTTTTCTTGAAGATGTTACTGATCGTGTTCGTTTAATCGTTTTGTTTTGTTCAAGGGAACCAGAAATATTTTTGTTTGGTTGATGTTTATTAGATAATGGGTCTTGCATAATATTTGCATTTTGTGCTTTCTGCTGTCTTTTCTGTAACAATTCTTTTAGAACTGCCAGTCCAGACTGGCCTTCACCAAATGTTGAAGGTGTTGACACATTTCGACTTTTACACTGAGAAAGTGCTTTGGTTTGTGAAATTGCTTCTGACAATGACCTCTGTTTTACCCTTTCAGGTTTAAAATTTGACATATCTAAAATAAAACCCCTTTGTTTTTGCTCCCATGCTATTTGTTTGATTGGACTTCTCAAGGAAGTTACAAAGCAATTATTAGGCATTTGGCTTTCCTCTGAAGCTGCATTTCCTGGAGAACAAGTTTCGCTGTGCTTTGACTGTTCTGCCATGCACACAATCTGCTGCTGCCTGTCTTTGCAATGCAAAAAATTAGGGGCATACGCCTGGTCTGGCTTTGATTCTAAAGAATTACGATATTCATTTAACTTTCCGATAGATGACAAATAGTTTTTTTGTGTATTTGCATTCTCTTCTGTCTTTGGAGACATTATACCCGAAGATATCTGTGTATTCTGTGCTACCTGAGACAAATGGTTGGAAAGATCAAATATATTTTTTTGAATCAAGGTTGATTCCTTTAGAGTAAACATAGCATTTTGGTTATGAGACCTCTGAACATTAATTTTTGAGATTCCAGGTCCCAAAGAACTACAAACAACTGATGAATGCAAATCATCTCGTGAGCTGGGTAATGTTTGCAAATCTACAGGCTTCTTGCTTTCTAAAAAAGAAGGAAAGCAACCAGATAAATTCTGTTGTGCATGAATTCCGGTGGGCAAGGGGGCAGAAAGGGGATGATCTATAGCACAGCCCATTAGTGACACATCTTTCTGTTTAAAAAGTAATTGAGAGCCTCCAGAACTATTTGAGGTCTCAGACACATTCTGATGTTTCAGCACAAACGTAACTTCAGCACTAGACTGAGATTTTATTTTTTCATCTTTAGTTGTTATATGCTTTCTTGACATAACTTTCTCATTTGTTTTTTGTTTCTGTTTTGCTCTCTGTTTCTTTTTTCCATCATCTACTTTATTTGTCTGATTTCGTTTGTTCCTTTTCTTAGTAACTACAGAGGGATTAACAAGCTTGGTTTTCGATTTCTTAACCTGCGCTCTTGCTCGACTATTTTTTTCCATACGGGAATTAACAGTCTTGTTATTACATGCATTAGGACCCTTAAAAAGCATTGCTTCTTTATCTGCAGCAGCCATCATCTCTTCAGCTCTTGGATCTGTGGGAGACCAGCAGCGAGGGGGAGAAGAATTTATGGGACTTGTGCTTCTCTCAGAAAGAAAACCTAGTTTAGACATAACATCACTATAATTCAAGTCACAGTCTTCGGTTTCAGCATTGTAAGATGGCGAGGGAGGAGACAGGATAGCATGTGACCGTTTTCGCCTGAAAGACAAAGTTCTTTTAATATTTTCACTATTTGTCCTTTGTTGCTTACCAGTTTTTTTCTTAGCAGACTTATGTTTTGATTTTCTTCTGTGACTTTTCTTTGGTGTTAGTGGATAAATGGGATATTTGGTTGCAGGGGAGTCAGGAACTTTTGGCCAAAAATCCTTCAAAGGTGCAAGCTTTTTATATAGTTCCATTTTTTCCTCTGTCAATATAACTTGTTTTTCTTTAGAGTCTATTTTTCCTAGCTTCACAAGCATATTTTTTCTCCCTCTAAATCTATTAATAATAATATACTTTATGATGACAGGGGGTAGCTTTTTAGACATTTTTCTTCGTTTTCGAGATTTGAGAGTTCCATCTAAACTTTCACCAATTTCCATGGGATGAGGTAGGCTAATTTTTGAGTTGTGTGTTACAAAACTTGACTCACTATCTTCAGTCTCATAATTTACCTTGCGTTTGGCTCTAAGTGTATATTTATTTCCAAACAATCCAAAGGACTGCTCAGTTTCTAAGGTTCCATCTCCAAAGTGACAGTCTATGAAACTGTCTGCGGGTGTTTTATTTTCAAAAGCTCCGCGGGTGACTTTAATTAAATCACTGGCCAATATGTTATCCTTCTCAGGATTACTATTACAAGGATTATTTTGTATACAATTATCTTTTGTGGATACAGTCTCACTAGTTTTGGTAGAAGTCTCTTGATGACCTATAAGCTTCTTTTTATTCATTTTTAACCGGGACTGTTTACTGCTGGGTTGTAGTTTGTATGTGACAGGAGAGAGTTTCTGTGGTCTGAGACAGTTGGAAAGAACAACACTGGGAAAAAACATATAATGTGCTGCTTGCTGGCTGAGGCTTGGCTTTTCTGTTTTATGTTCTTGAAACTCTTCATATCTAATTTTAAGTTTATTTAGCCCACTTTCATCAGCAATGCTATCAAGAGAATGTACCATAGTTCTATTCTCTCCTGTGCATGAGAGCAATTCACAATTTTCAGTTAAGGATGAAGGGAATAAACTATTTAGAGCTGTGCTGTTTCCTTTTTCATTTCCTTCAGAGGATAATTTATTTTTTGAATGACTTAGGTCAGAAAAGTTGAAAGAATTTTTGCCCAATGTACTTTCACTACTATGACGGTTCATGTGTATAAAAGGGGCATCCTTATCAATTTTTCTAATATTTGTATACTTTCTACTTGGTACTTGTCTTGTAACAGATTGAATATCTTCTTCATAATCAAAAATACTACTTTCACAGGAAGATACTGGGAGGGTATCTTTCTTACTTTCTTTATGAGAGTTTTCTGAATGGACAGAATTGCTCAAAGATCCAGGGTATTTCATAGAGTAAGTGCTTTCATTGGTAAAAGCAGCAACTGAATGATCTAGACATTTTTCTATGTTGTTTGGCTGTGGAAGTTCCTCAATTAAATCTTCCTTCTTCAAAACATGGGAAGAAAGGGCACTTGTGTGTTTACACTGAAAGGTAATCTTAGCAGAAGATGGGGGTTCTAATGTAGCAGCATCTTTGTGAAAGATGGAAGGTTTTACTGATAGCTTGCTTGTTGCAATCACAGAAGAGTGAGTCCTAGAATTTTCGTTGTTCAATGGATTGTCTGAAACCGGGAAAAAAAGAATTTCACTTCCATGCTTTTAATTTTTAAAATATTTTTCCATACTATCACCATGAAAGAAACTATATGAAATTAAGTTTCTATGCTTAAAATGGTTATCTCAAAAGGTCATTCCTATCATTAAGATAATAACTCAATCTAAGTAATCAGGAAGTCAGTTATACTTGATTATTAGTCATTATTTTAAACACATATTCCTTTGGTCAGAAATAAATTATATTAGGGGTGCCTGGGTGGCTCAGTTGGTTGAGCATCTGACTCTCGATTTTAGCTCAGGTCATGATCTAAGGGTTCTGGAATCGAGCTCTGCATTGGGCTCTGCACAGAGCATGGACCTGCTTGAGATTCTCTCCCTCTCCCTCTTCACCTCCCCCGGCTCATGTTCTCGCTCTCTCTCTCAAAAAAACATTAAAAATAAAAATTAAGGGGCGCCTGGGTGGCTCAGTCGTTAAGCATCTGCCTTCGGCTCAGGTCGTGATCCCAGAGTCCTGGGATCGAGCCCCGCATCAGGCTCCCTGCTCTGCAGGAAGCCGGCCTCTCCCTCTCCCACTCCCCCTGCTTGTGTTCCCTCTCTTGCTGTGTCTCTTTCTGTCAAATAAATAAATAAAATCTTTAAAAAAATAAAAATAAAATAAAAATTAAAATTAAAATTAAAAAAAAAAGAAATAGATTAATATTCAGTGCCTTTGTGGTGAATAGGGAAAAAACTGTCACCTTGAAAATTTTTCATAAAACAATATGCTTCTTTGTATTATCACTTCAAATAAGCTGAGCATATTTTTTCTCAAGTTTTTTTTTGTTTTTATGATTTTTTAAAGATTTTATTTATTTAGGGCGCCTGGGTGGCTCAGTTGGTTAAGCGACTGCCTTCGGCTCGGGTCATGATCCTGGAGTCCTGGGATCGAGTCCCACATCGGGCTCCCTGCTCAGCAGGGAGTCTGCTTCTCCCCCGACCCTCCCCACTCTCATGCTCTATCTCATTCTCTCTCTCAAATAAATAAATAAAATCTTTAAAAAAAAAAAAGATTTTATTTATTTGACTGAGAGAGACACAGTGAGAGAGGGAACACAAGCAGGGGGAGTGGGAGAGGGAGAAACAGGCTTCCTGCGGAGCAGGGAGCCCGATGTGGGGCCTGATCCCAGGACCCTGAGATCATGACCTGAGCCGAAGGCAGACGCCTAATGACTGAGCCACCCAGGCGCCCCTTTTCTCAAGTTTTTATTTAAATTCGAGTTAACATCTGAACATATTTCTTATAGTTTCTTATGCTACTTAAATGTTAACATGATTAAAGTTTATGAAGTTTTAAATCAGTGATTTACAAATGTCCTCTTACAAATGAGAAATAAGCATATATCCACATTCTTTCAAAAGAAAAAATCTTAGAGAAGGACAAAACATAATAGTATTGTCAAAGCCTCACACTCAACCAATTTTATATGTGTGATTACAGTTTTATTTTTATTTTTTTAAGATTTTATTTATTCATTTGAGACACAGAGATACAGAGAGAGAGAGAGAGAGAGAGAAAGCATGAGCAGGGAGAGAGGCAGAGGGAGAGGGAGAAGCAGGCTCTTCGCTGAGCCAGGAGCCCGATGCGGGGCTCGATCCCAGGACCCTGGGATCATGACCTGAGCCGAAGGCAGATGCTTAACCATCTGAGCCACCCAGGAGCCCCTGTGTGATTACAGTTTTAAAATCAAATACATTTTTAGCTGCTACATCATGAAATGCTCTCAGTATATTAGTTTACTTACCACTATTTTCATCTGCAGTTCCATCTAACTGAGGTATAGAAAGATTGGCTAGAAGCAAACTGTTATTACTCCATTCCATTTCTTCTTCTGAAGATGAATCATCTTCTTCAGTTGAGCTTCTATGGGTATTTCTACACAGTGATCTACAGAATATTAAGATTCACTAGTGAGTATGATCATAGAAAAAAGCATGTCAGATTAGTAAAATTTGCTTAATCTGATGATATAATAGTAAACTGAAAAGATCTGAAAATTATAACCTTAAAAAGATTTATTTTGCTTTAGTATCATGTCCTATAAAAAGTTACTGCAGATAAACTTAAAATCCTTTTCATGTGAGCTAGAAAACACCATCATTCCTGTATCCAAAGCTCTACAATATCCTGGACTACCATATCTAATCATGTTCTTCCCTATATTCTCCCCCTCATCCTATTATTAGATATAGATAACAGCTGGGGTGAGAACCCAATAACTTCTAAAAAGGTGGCATCCCGGCATATTTTAAGAAGTCTCCACAAATATACAATCTCTACATTGTGAACTGGAAAAAACAAACAAAAAGGTAAGCAAGGGGGTACTCAGGTCAGGCTGAAAGAGGAAACAGGGATCAGAGGGGCTAGGAAGTGGTACAGGTTTTGAGTCAATCCCAGCATTGGCTCTAAAGCAGGTTAAAGAAGAATTCAGATGGACTGTGAAGTCCAGATAATCTCTTCAGGATTCATCTCTTACCGATTTAAATCTTTTCACTAGGTCCCAGCTTGATACTTTCCTTTCTATCCATACCTAAGTTTTTCTTTCTCTTGTCTCAAAAATTTGAAATAGTCCCTTAATTATACGTACAACAGTTTCTACATTAATGCTTTACCAAATCACAATTTGTACTAAAATCATTGTCTTAAGAGCTGAATTATTAGAGGTCATCTAGTCCAATTTTCTACTCAATGCAAAAACCTTATTTTTAACAGATGACAAAATCTCCACTTTTACATTCTCAGTGTAAGGGGCTTGCTGTTTCACAGGTTAATCTTTTCTATTATTATTATTATTTTTTAAAGATTTTATTTATTTATTTGCGAGAGAGAGAATGAGAGAGAGCATGATAGGGAGGAGGGTCAGAGGGAGAAGCAGACTCCCCGCCGAGCAGGGAGCCCGATGCGGGACTCGATCCTGGGACTCCAGGATCATGACCTGAGCCGAAGGCAGTCGCTTAACCAACTGAGCCACCCAGGCGCCCAATCTTTTCTATTATTAATTGTTAGTGATTTTCTTCCTCTATTACACAGAATTTTCCAAATTCCACTCATTATTCCTGCTTTTGTCCTGTGTTGCTATATGCAGCCTATGCTATTTTCCACATAACTCTAAAATATTTGAAAGCATTTATAATTTGTCCCATAATTCCTCTCTAATTAGACCAAACATTATCTATTCTTCCTACTGTTCTTTAAAAGTGACAGTGTTGGGAATGCAATCTAGTGCAGCCACTCTGGAAAACAGCATGGAGGTTCCTCAAAAAGTTGAAAATAGAGCTACCCTATGACCCAGCAATTGCACTCCTAGGGATTTACCCCAAAAGATACAAATGTAGTGATCCCAAGGAGCACCTGCACCCCAATTTATAGCAGCAATGTCCACAATAGCCAAACTATGGAAAGAGCCCAGATGTCCACTGATAAATGAATGGATAAAGAAGATGTGGTATATATATACACAATGCAATACTACTCAGCCATCAAAAAAAAAAAAAAAACCAAAATGAAATCTTGCCATTTGCAATGAAGTGGATCGAACTAGAGGGTATTATGCTAAGCAAAATAAGTCAATCAGAGAAAGGCAATTACCATATGATCTCACTCTAAGTGGAATTTAAGAAACAAAACAGAGGATCATAGGGGAAGGGAGGGAAAAATAAAACAAAATGAAATCAGAGAGGGAGACAAACCATGAGAGACTCTTAACCATAGGAAATTAAGGGTTGCTGGAGGGGAAGGGGGCTGAGGGGATGGAGTAAATGAGTGATGGACATTAAGGAGGGCACGTGATGTAATGAGCACTGGGTATTATATAAGACTGATAAATCACTGACATCTACCTCTGAAACCAATAATATATGTTAATTAAATTTAAATTTAAAAAAATTAAATAAATAAATAAAAGTGACAATGTTCATAGATCCTTCCTTTTCTTCCTCTTCTTTCCCTTTCCTGTCCTTTCTCAGGATTCTTAAAATACAGTACTCAGGGCAGAATATAACATCCACATACAACTGAAGAACTCCTTTTCTAGACACTATACTTCTATTTTTCAATCTCTCTCTAATGTGCATTTATGAAATGTTTAGGTTTGTTTTCCCAAGGTTGACTTGGGCATGTTTTTCACAGAATTGGTCCAGTCAATGAAATACAAGCATTCATTAATTGTGGGACAAACCATGACTATGATTTTAAACAGGCTGACACTACTGATAACAAGTAGATACTGACTTTATAAGAATTTTATATATTTGAATGTGTATCTACTTAATACAGGTATAAAAGTATAAATAGCTAAATGAGATATCATCTAAGAAACCGTAGAAAAAATGCTAATGATACACTAAAGGTAAAATCAAAGAAATACCAAAATAAAACTATCAAGAAAGAGAAAAACAAATGGAAATAAAAGTGAAATGCCACAAGATCAAATAGAAATATCAAAGTCAACACGTTGCTAAAATATGAAAGAAGCAATCCAATTTATTACAGCAAGACTTAAATACATCAAGTAAATACTGTAATTATTTTATTAATAAAATCCAAAACCTGTTAGAATAATAAATGTTACCCTAGGTACAGCTGGTAGCTAATAATTAAAATCACTATTTTGGCAACCATACAACACTACAGACTTACTGTGCTTTTTTTTTTTTTTTTTAAAGATTTTATTTGCTAGAGAGAGCATAGGCAAGAGAGTGAGCGAGAGTACAAGCAGGGGGAGCTGCAGGCAGAGGGAGAAGCAGGCTCCCCGCTGAGCAAGGAGCCTGATGTGGGACTCGATCCCAGGACCCTGGGATCATGACCTGAGCTGAAGGCAGCCGCTTAACCGACTGAGCCACCCAGGCGTCCCTATTGTGCTCTTAATAAAATCATGGCTTTCCCACAGAAACTGTTAAGCCCAGAGTGAGCTGAAGGTCTGTCTAGTCTGTATTTATAAAGCTGACTGACTGAACCTAAACATATGACTCTATATACTTCATCTAGATACAGCCCTTGCATGAGTCTATATACTTTATTAGGCATCACCTATTTAGTTTTGAGGCATTTTTGGATCTATATTCTGTCATCCAAAGAATTATCAATCTCTAATATTTGTGACAATCTCAATCCAATCTAGCATACTTGGCATTTAAGCATTTATGTTGTTTTTTAAATGCAAAGTCATGTAAGTTCTTGTGAACCCACCTAATTGGTCACTACTGCCATGTATTCTCCTTATCTACAAGGATGTTATGTAAGACTTTACCAAATGTGTGGTTGAAATTAAGACTCAATATGATAACATTCCCCTAAATAACCATATTTAAAAAGGATATAAAGACTGTAGAGCATGACTTGAACACATGAAGGTTCCTGATACTCTCTGCTTCCCTTTCCAAGTGCCCATGTTTACCTAATAATCATAATTATTACCCCTATTATAAAGGAGAACTAGAGGCGAGGAGGAGACCAGTTAAAAAGTGAATCATAGTGTTCCAGATAAATGATAATGAAGGCCCAAACTAGGACATTACCTTGGGAGGGAGGGGGGTGGAAGAATAGAACGGCAAAGGAGGGCAAGTCAAATACAACACTGAAGGTGCAAACTTCCAGATGTTGGGGAGAATTATTATTACAGAAATAAGAACAGAGAAACAAGAACAAAGCCATTTTATAGGTTGATGTGGTTGAGGCATTTCCCAGTAGGATATTTCATGGAAAGATTTATAAAGTTTATATTAAAAAATTGAAAAACTTATAGAAGAGCTATAAAAATTTGTCTTTCACCTTTTTTTTTTTTAACAGATAGGAAATACTGACAAAAGACATTTTATGACATTGTTGAGGGTCAAATCTATCAGGAAATCAAATACCGATTCTGTATGGACCAGGTAGCACTAGTTCTTCAAAGGTCAAGGGCTGAGTCTTTGAATGATTTATCACTGTCACAGCAAAGGAACTGAGTACATGAAGCTAGGAAAAGTATGAAATAATATTTTGCAGGTCTGGATTCTCCACCCATAGGATGAAAATGGAATTCAATGAGGGAGCATACTGTGAAAATATCGAAGAAAGGGTTCTGATGTATACTCAGATAACAAGAGAATTTCAAACAAAGAGTTCAGAAGTTTTAGTATTGTCTACATAAGTTTAAAGGAGAGGCATACTCAGTGTTTCAGGCTCAAAGGACTCATCTTTTTCTACACACAGAACATATAACTCAAACCAATTAGTCTTACAAGAAACTGATCTGGAAAACCACAGTGCCATCTTATTCATTTAGCTTGAGAAATGAACCAGAATACCAGTCTCTGTTTCTGAGACTCTTTTATTTATTTACTTTTAATATTTAATTCCTTCAGTCTAATCAGACCTAAAGACTATTTCTTGTCTTCAAGCTGACTCTATAACTGTTGCTGTAACCCATATAACTCTCAGGGGGCATTCTTTTTCCTCAAGTTCACAGGTAAGGAGGCACTTCTACTTTGCCCCACTTACTAGCCACACATATTAATACTATATTTATAATTTCTAAGTTAGGTTTATGGGGGTAGAAGAAACTGGAGGAAGGTGGTCAAAGGGTACAAATTTACAGTTATAAGATAAATACTAGGGATGTAATGTACAACATTGCGACTATAGTTACCACTCCTGTGGGATTTTTTTTTTTTTTTAAAGATTTTATTTATTAGAGAGAGAGCGAGAGGGAGTGCAGGAGCATGAGCAGGGGGAAAGGGGAAAGGGGAAAGGGAGAAGGAGAAGCAAGGCTCCCCACTGAGCAGGGAACCCCACGTGGGGCTTGATCCCAGGACCCTGATATCATGACCTGAGCCGAAGGCAGAGCTTAACCGACTGAGCCACCCAGGCGCCCCACCACTCCTGTAGGATTAAAGAGGAAAGTTGTTAGAGTGAATCCTGAGAGTTCTCATTACAAGAAGAAACCTTTTTTTCCTTTTTTCCCCTCCACTTCTTTTTATTTTATCTATATGCGATGATAAATGTTAACTAAACTTATTTGTGGTAGTCATTTAATAATATACGTAAGGTCAAATCTTTATGCTGTACAACTGAAACTCCTATAGTGATATAGGTCAATTATATCTCAATAAAACTTGAAAAAAAAAAAAACCACTTAGGTTTAATCTTTCAATAAAACTGGAAAAAAACACCTAGGTTTAATCTTTTTGAATGTAGCAAAATCTTATTCTGCTTAGAATATGAAGTTTATGCCACATGAAAAACAAAGCACTACTTTAAAGGGATTTAAAAGAAGACTATTTATTTATTTGACAGAAAGATAGACAGCATAAGTAGGCAGAGTGGCAGGCAGAGGGAGAGGGAGAAGCAGGCTCTCCGCTGAGCAGGGAGCCAGACGTGGGGCTCGATCCCAGGACCCCAGGATCATGACCTGAGCCAAAGGCAGCCGCTTAACCAACGGAGCCACCCAGGTGCCCCAAAAGGAGACTATTTAGTTTATAAGGTATTTATATTATGAATAATAGTAAAAAATAATTTCTAATTAAAGAATAGTGATAAATGACAACAGGAAATTATTAAAGTAACTGAAATAACTAAAAAGTTACCTCTTTTTGGCACAAGGTTCTTCAATATTGCTGTCCCATCTCTGAGACATCACCAAACTAAGTTCCATTTCTTCTTTTTCAATCTGTGGTTCATTTTCTTCATCGTCACTATTTTGGGGATTTTTAGTGTTTCCAAAGAAATGACATGGTGATGGCATCCTATTTCTTCCCCCCTGATATCCATCATTTTCCAAACCAGCAAGAAGATGTACCAGAGCCTCGTCAGGACTACTGTCCACTATAAAACAAGTGAAGCATCACTAACAAATAACTTTTCTAAATAATTCAACAATTCAGATCAATTACAAAACAACAAAATCACAGATGCTGGCACATACTGAAAGAATACAGCTCATGCAAAGACTTCTGTGTTGATGTAGCTCTTTTATCAAAGTGTGATGATCCTTGGACTCTTTGTATTGTAATGATTTTGTGTCCTCATTAAAAAGAAGATTCCCAGAACCCATCTTCCATCTTTTGAATCAGAACTTCTGAGTTAGGGCCCAGGAAGATGCATTTTGACAAGCTGTCCAAGCTCTTACTGCACAATTAAGCTTGAGGAGCACTAAACCAAATAGGGTCACCAGAGTTCAAAACAAAATCAAAATACGTAATAAATATATGAATGAATGCTAAGGAAGAAGTGCCTTAAAAACAATGCATGTGAGCACGTTATTCTCACTTAAGTTTCATTTAGCTCATAGGATAGTTAAATGAAACCTGTGGTTGAAAAACACAAGAGAGCTTGAAAGTGGTCAATGACATTACTTAAAAAACCTTGAAGACTACAGTGAGATGCCACTTCATATGCACTATGCTTGCCAAATCAAGACAAGTAATAAGTATTGGAAAGGAAGTGGAAGAAATTAGAACCTTCCTATATGGCCAGTCAGACTGTAAAATGGTGCAGCAGCTTTGGAAAAAAGTTTGATGGTTCACTGAAATGTTAAACATAGTTACCATATGACACAGCAGTTCCACTCCTGGTATATAACCAAGATAACTAAAAACATATGTCCACACAAAAACCTATACATGAATAACCACAGCAGTATCATTCGTAATGGCCAAAAATGTGGAAACAACTCACATAACCATCATCTGAGGAATGGATAAATGAACTATGGTATATCCATATGAGGGAATATTATTCAGTAGTGAAAAGGAATGAAATACTGATACATGCTACGACTTGAATGAACCTTGAAAACATTATGCTAAGTGAAAGAAGCCACAAACAAAAGGTTTTATGATTCCATTTATATGAAATGACCCAAACAGGTAAATCCAGTAAACAAGAGAATAGATTAGTGGTTTCCAAGAGCTGAGAGAAGGAAGAATGAGGAGTGACTGCTAATGGCTATAGGGCTGCTTTTTAGGGTGATAAAAATGTCCTGGAATTAGATAGTGGTAATGGTTGCATAACTCTGTGAACAAGACAAAAATCACTGAACTGGGGGTGCTTGGGTGGATCAGTTGGTTAAGCATCTACCTTCAGCTAAGGTCATGATCTCGGGGTCCTAGGATCGAGCCCCATGTTGGGTTCCCTGTTCAGTGGGGAGTCTGCTTCTCCTTCTGCCCCTCCTCCCCATTTGTGCTCTCTCTCTCAAATAAATAAATAAAAATCTTTTAAAAAATCACTGAACCATACACATTAGAAGGTAAATTTTCTGGTATGTGAAATATCTCAATAAAAGGTATTATTTAAAAAAGGGGGGGGGGTTGTGCCTGGGTGGCTCAGTTGGTTAAACATCTGACTCTTGGTTTTGGCTCAGGTCATGATTTCAGGGTTGTGAGATTGAGCTCAGCAGGGAGTCTGCTTGATATTCTCTCTCTTCCTCTCCTTCTGCCCACCCCCCATGCATGCGCTCTCATTCCCTCTCTCCCAAATAATAAATCTTAAATAAATAACAAATAATAAATAAATCTTAAAAAAAAAAAAGACCACGAAGACGGAGGTTTGTTCTAATACACAACTTTTTTCTCTGTAAAATGAGATAATGCACTCCCTATTTACTAAAACATCAGGTTTCATATTTTCTTCATTCACATTAAAGAAATTGGTTCAATTATACTACCAAATACAAAGGCAAAAATAAAGATGTTGCTTAAAAGAGCCATTTTGGCAAAAATGTCTCTCTTATTTTAAAGATTTTATTTATTTTGACAGAGAGAGTGAGTACAAGAAGGGGGAGCAGCAGGCAGAGGGAGAGGGAGAAGCAGGCTCCCTGCTCAGTAGGGGTGTGGGGCTCAATCCCAGGACCTTGAGATCATGACCTGAGCTGAAGGCAGATGCTTAACTGCCTGAGCCACCCAGGTGCCCCTACAAATCTTTTCTTAAACCTAGAATTGCAGTTCATTTTTCCTGTCTCATTCTTAGAAAAAAAAAAAAAGATTAATATTAGGCAAATGAATTATAGATATTTGACTTTCAGATCTTGGACTAACATTGAGATTGCATTTTTGCAACCTTAGGCAAGGTGGAATTTATCTACTGATGATATATTCTATTTGCCTCATGTAATGAAATAAGGATATGTCTCTCTCAGTCTCTTTTTCAATTCCTTCATTTTCTCTATGTTCCTCTCTTTCAGCTGCTTATTTTTTCTCTGGATCATTTCTTTCTGCATATGCCATTCATTTATAAAGGAAAAAAAGTTTTCTACTCCTGTCTCAAATATTCTTGATCTATGACTGTGTACAGTACTTTTGGTATTGTTCCTAGTCAATTTGTGTTCCATTCAAATGAAAATGAAGATAACAGAGGACACTGTAGAAAGCTGGGAACACATTTGATACAATAAGAATGAAAAAATAGAAAGTTCGCAAAGAAACATAAAATCACTAAACCAAGCAATAAAAGAGGCATGAAACTCAATGACATCTCACTTTTTGCAATGAAATTTTAAATAAATTTCTGAAAAACATGTCAGTAATTTAGACTATATTAATGAAATGAAATCTAGCAAACGGCTTATGACGCTAATGAAAATGTGTTTAGGGAGATGCAAAAACATGCAGAAATAAAGGTCATAGTCTACCCAAACAAAAATTAATGGCTTAAAAGTAACTGTTCAGAGAAATTTCTGATACTCACCAAGAAAGAATTATGGTATTTTATTAAAGTACTCAACTTTGGAAAACTTTAACTCAAAATGAATGCATTTCCCCCCCTAAACCAATATGGTCTTCCTCCAACCAAAGTGAAGTTAAAAAAAAAAGCAAAGGAATTATTTTCTTTCACAATTGTTTTTTAGAAAAAGCTGTGTAAAAAACAAAAAACAAAGCTACTTCATTTAATTCAAGGCTTCATTTTATACTTACAGTAAGGATTTATTGAACATGCAACATTAACCTTTTCAAACCAAAGGAAAAATACCCCCTCACATAACACACTTTCATTGATTAACATACTGAAATTTTTGGTAGAATTGTTACTTACAGAAAACTGGTGACTCACTCAGTCTTTGGGTCAAAGGCTGAAAAGTCTGACTATTTTCCATGAGGTTCAAAATTGCTTCTTCATTAATAAGAGCTTCCTCCACTTTGTGTGTAGTGTGACCTTAAGATGACAAAGAATACAAAAACATTAAAGCAACAGCTTAAATCTAAAATTTACTGTTTAAAATTTGTGTAAATTAGGAAGCATGACGATGCAAACCTACTTAAAATTTTGAAGTGTTAGTGATATATGTTAAATAAAAACATAATAAAATTTAGTAAAAGCCACAGGAATATCTAACCAGTTACATGGAGTAATTAAAAAAGGGAAAAAAAACCCAAAACCCAGGGGTGCCTGGGTGGTGCAGTTGGTTAAGCCTCTGATTCTTGGTTTCGGCTCAGGTCATAGCCTCAGGGTCGTAAGATGGAGACCCACATTGGGCTCCATGCTCAACGAGGAGTCCGCTTAAGATTTTTCTCTCCCTCTCCCCTTTGCCCCTCCCCCCCGCTTGTGCTTACGTGTGCACAATACACTCTCCCTCAAATAAATCAATCTTTTAAAAAATTTTTAAAAATTAAAAAAAAAAACCCAAACCCCTCAGTCTGTGAATCACTAAATATTTACAATCTCTTTAGCCCTGTACAGTTATATTACTCTGATTAAATTAAAATATACACAGGGAAAAGAGTAATTTCTTTATTCTCTATGGCTTAAAAATTACAAATTAATTTTACATTTCTCCACTCTCAACTCATGATCCGCTGGATTTGAATTTGAACCGCTGGATTAAATAATTTTAAGAATAAAGATAAAATGAGTCTCATAATCTAGTGAAAGGGAGAGAGAGAGAGATAGTAAAAAGCAAATAGCAGCAGGAAATAGCAGAAAAGGGAAGGCAGTTAGAGCTAACTGGAAAACAGTTCCCCTCCCCTCACTCATGCACTTTCTCTCTCATATAAGTAAAATCTTTTTATTTTTTTATTTTTAAAGATTTTATTTATTTGACACACAGAGAGAGAGAGCACAAGCAAGGGGAGCGGCAGAGGGAGAGGGAGAAGCAGGCTCTGCTGAGCAGCCCGATGCGGGGCTCGATCCGAGGACCCTGGGATCATGACCTGAGCCAAAGGCAGCCACTCAACTGACTGAGCCACCCAGGCGCCCCTCTCATATAAGTAAAATCTTAAACAAACAAATAGAAATCTTGAGTGGTGCCTGGGTGGCTCAGTCAGTTGGACAACCAACTCTTGGTTTCCACTTGGGTGGTGATCTCAGGGTTGTGAGACTGGACCCTGCTTGGACTTCACGCTCAGTGCAGAGTCTGCTTGAGATTCTTTCCCCCTTCCTCTCCCTCTCGCTACGCCCCTCCCCCTGCTCCTGCACGTGCGCTCTCTCTCAAATAAATAAATAAAATCTTTAAAAAAAGGAAATAGTAATCTTGAGTAGACCTGTAACAATTATGGAAATTAAATCAGTAGTTTAAAATCCCCTCTCTCTATTTTCCATGCCCCAACACAAAATTCACCTACAAGAAACTATGCAGTCTGGATGTCTTTATAGATGAGATCTATCAAATCTCCAAGAAATAGATTATACAAATCTAATAAAAATTGTTTTTTTTTTAATTGAAATATAGTTGACATACAATGTTATATTAGTTTTGGTTGTACAACATAGTGATTTGACAATTCTATATATTATTAAAATTCTTGAAGAGTTCAAAAAGAAAGAAAACTCCACAACTCAATGGGGCAAAGTATGGCTCTTTCTCAATTATTAAAAACAAAAAGAATAAATTCCAAACACAGTATTAGTAAAGTAGATATAGCAATGCTTTAAAAAAAATACCACATTGTGACAAAGAAGGGTTTCTTTCAGGAGTACACAGATAGTTTAACATTTGAAAATAAAAATCATTTTAATGTAACTATGTTATCAGAGTAAAAGGAAAAAAAATGCGATTTCAATAAATTCAGAAAAGAACATTTGGTAAAATTTAACTTATTATCCATTCATGATTTAAAAAAACTAAACTTCATAGCAAGCAAGCAATAGGAGAGATCTTAATCTAATTAAAGTTATCTGCCAACATCCTGTAGTAAATTTCATATGTAATAATAAAATATAGAAGCAATCCTTTCAAAGCCAGGAAAAAGACCATTATTTCTACTTAACATTATCTGAGTCCTTAAGCAGTGCCTTAAAAAATTTTTTTCTTTTAAAGTATGAAGATGGGTAAAGAAATAAAATTGTTATTTACAGATGAGGACTCCATACACAAAAAAATCCAACAGAAAAGACATAAACTATTAGTGCTAATAAAAGTTGCTGTAATATAAGATTGATATACAAAGGTCAGTGAAGTTCCTATATACCAGGAATTAGAAGATATAATTTTTCAAAGATAAACTTACAATTGCAACAATTATAAGGCACCTGAGAGTATATCTAAGATATCAAATTTTACAAAGAAAATGGCAAAACTCTATTGAAAGATATGAAAGAAGACCAAGTAAAATGAGAAATACATCCTGTTCATAGATGAGATGATCTGGCTTTATTAAAGATTAAAAATGTTCCTAAATCAGCCTATAAATTAAATAAACTCCCAGCAAAATCTGAACAGGGTACTTTGCAGAAATGAACCATCTGATCCTAAAATTAATATGGAGAGTTTCTTTAAAAGATCAAGAGTAGACAATTTTGTAGTTGAACAAGGTAAGATCTGCCCCTGATATATGTATCAATACTTATAAATCAACAGTAATTACAATAATATAACATAATAACATAGGGGAACATAACTGAGGTGGAATAATTCAGTGGAAAAAAAATTTTGCAGTAAATATGTTGGAACTAGCTATTTACCTTCAGAAAAATATGGGGTGCTTGGGTGGGTCAGTTGGTTAAGTGTCTGGCTCTTGATTTCAGCTCAAGTCATGATATTGAGCCCCAATTCTCTTTCTCCCTCTACTCCTCCCTCTCTTATAAAGAGAGACATAATTAGATCCTTACTATATATACAAGTAAAATTTCAGATAAGTACTTATAAGACCTAAATGTGAAAAACCAAACTGTACGCACACATAAGCTGTAGGGATGAAAACCTGCATTACATCACGATAGGGAAGGACCCAAAAGAAAATGAGCCAAGAGCATGAATAAGCAATTCTCAGATAAAGACACACAAATGCTCAAACTTATTAGTAATCAGGAAATGCAAATTAAACTGAGATACCATTTCAAAGAATCAGAATGGCAAAAAATTTTTACATCTGATACTATCAAATGATTGAAGATGTAGGGAAATATAAGCTCTAGTACACTGTGGGATTATACACTTAAGTACGATTTTATATTATTAGTACTAAAATGTGATATTTTTATTATTAACATACTTCAAAACCTGAAAAATGGAGCTCTAAAAATAATAGGGCTTATGGGGGGGGGAAAAGGTTAAGGCAAAATTTATGCAGCTTTGTAACCAGAACACTAATAAAATCAATAATTGGTACCTGAGGAGATAACTCAGTCAGGCAGGCAGCCAGTGTGGCCGGAGGCTGTCATAGTGGATATTAAAATGCACAGGAAATAATAGTATGGAAATGCTGGATACATTTTGATTAGAATGCAGCTGGCAGATGCTAAGACAAAGCAAATGCAAGTAGAACTCTGAGCAGGTAGGTTGCCAATGAGGTGAGCTCAGGAGACCTCAGGTGCAACCTGTCATGAGTCAGAGATGTCACAATGCTGGGATGCAACTCTTAGGGAGGAAGCCCTGGGTGTAACGATGCTCATTTGGAATTGTAGTTAAATATAGTCAAAAGAGCCTCTGCCGCTAATGCAGCAGTGTAAAGGAGGATTTCCATTTCTGCTGAAAGCTGTAATCCTACTCCTGCTATTCTGGCTTTCCTTGCCTAGAAAAATTGCATATGAAACAATGTGACTTTGGGGTAAAACTTTTTTTTTTTTTTTTGAAGATTTTATTTATTTGACACAGAGACAGACAGCGAGAATGGGAACAGAAGCAGGAGTGGGAAAGGGAGAAGCAGGCTTCCCCCTGAGCAGGGAGCCCAATGCGGGGCTGGATCCCAGGACCCTGGGATCATGATCTGAGCCGAAGGCAGACGCTTAACAACTGAGCCATCCAGGCGCCCCTGGAGTAAAACTTTCATTATTCTTTTATTTACTAATTGTGTATAATCTAACTACCTTACAGAAACCCTGTTAGAACAGATGCTGTCTAGGTAGAGTACTTATACCCTAAGACCTGGCAAATTACACTTCTGTATGTTTTCTGTGGAGAAACTCTTGCCACAAGATGACAAAAATAACACTATTAATAACAGTTAAAAAGTGAAAACCATCTAATAGTTGTAGAGAAGCAGATAAACGTGTTTAGTCTTACAAAGGAACACTATTCAGCAGCTAAAATGAGTGAACTAGAGACATGTATGAACAAGGATAGATTTCAAAATTATAATGTTGACATAAAAGATACTCAACATCATTAGTAATGAGGGAAAGGTTAATTAAAACTATAATGAGATGCCATTTCACACACACTAGGATGGCTATATAAAAAAGACAAATAACAAGTGTTCATGAGGATGCAGGGTCACTGGAACCTTCACATAATGCTGGTGGAAATGTAAAAAGTATAGTCACTTTGGAAAACAGTATTGTAGTTTATTAAAAAGTTAAATACAAGTTTACCAAATGACCCAGCAATACCATTCTTGGTGTCTCTCAAGAAAAATGCAAATACACATCTACACAAAGACTTACATATAAGTGTTCATAGCAGCATTATTTTTAAGAGCCAAAAAAGTGAAAACAACTCCAATACCCATTAACTGATGAATGAATTAACAAAATATGGTAATATCCATAAAATGCAATACTATCTGGTAATAAAATTAAACAAATTGAAATATTGGTAGATACTACAATATGGATGAACTGGAAATATTATGCTAAATGAAAGAAGACATAAAAGATCACATATTGTGTAATTTCATTTATATGCTATATCTAGAAAAGGCAAATCTTGAAAGTGGATTAGTGATTACTTAGGGTTGGAGGTGGGAACAGATGTGACTGCAAATGGACACAAGGAATCCTCTGAAGTGAAAGAAATGTTCTAAAATTGAATTATGGGGATGTTTGCACAACTCTACAAATTTACTAAATCACTGAATTGTACACTTAAAGATTTATTTATTTGTCAGAGAGAGAGAGAGCACAAGCAGGGGGGAGTGGCAGGCAGAGCAGGCAGAGGGAGAAGCAGGCTCCCCACTGATCAAGTAGCCGGGTTCGGGACTCAATCCCAGGAACCTGGAATCACGACCTGAGCAGAAGGCAGACACTTAACCTACTGAGCCACCCAGGCATCCCTGAATTGTACACTTAAAATGAGTGTGCTTTATGTTATACAAATTATACCTTAATTAATTAATTAAAAAGTAGGCTCCACACCCAGCATGGAGCCCAAAGTGGAGCTTGAACTCACAACCCAAAGATCAAGACCTAAGCTGAGATCAAGAGTCAGATGCTTAACTGACTGAGCCACCCAGGTGCCTCCTCAATTACATTATATCAAGTAGAACACCATTTATGTAAAATTTAAAATCTAAAATAGCAGTATATATTATGGACATACGTACATAAGAAAATATAAAATCATATGGTAACAATTTACAACAACTTTAGAATAGTGTTTACCTCTAGAAATGAAGAAAAGGTAAAGGAATGGGAGAAACTTAGCTAAGTCAACCAAATACTAATCTCAGTGCTAGATATACCGATGTCTATTATTTTCTGTATACTTGCAAAACAAACCTCACCTTTGCTCAACTCTTTATCTTTGTGGACTTCTACCATATTAGCTGGCGTACACTGAAGAATATCAGGAGACAGAACTTCAGAGTGCAATGTTAACTCAGCAGAGAACTCCTGAGATCCATCGCTGTAGTCCACTGATCCTGATAATGTTCTGCTTAATTAAAACATATCCTTTATAACAAACTAGATAACAAAGCAATAAAATTAGTTCTGAGATCTATAATAAATAACCACTTACACAGAGAAATCATTCTGTTTGAGAATTTCCTGAAGTCTCTTCTGAAAAATTTTTTCATTTTCTGTTGCTGGCACAAACCTGCGATCTTTGAATTTTAAAAGTGCATTAAAACATGTAGATAACAAATGAATGAAATATTTTCCTTTCTCTTAGAGTAGTTTTAAAATGGTAACAATTTCCTATCTTTCTCTTGACACATATAATACCACCTAAAAGTAGTCCTATTATTAAATCAAACAAAAGAGAAACAGTTGTTACTGAAGCTATAAAATTAAGCACTTAAAGTCAGTTCAAGATTAAGTTCTATAATTGTAACTTAAATCTAAAACAAAAACATTGTTCTCTACCTATAAATGTATCGCACACTCTGAACCTAGAAATTTCCCCCTTATAAAATATTTCTATCTTAGAAGGCATTCAAAATTTATCATAGCATTTTAGTGTCCAAGACATAATAAAAATTTTAATTGGACTTCAATGTATACTTACTACTGTATTTCAAATATATTTACCTTCTGAATTATGTCTTTTTATTCTTTTACATATGTCTTTAATTCTTTTAGTTTTATTTAAAATTTTTTATTGTATCCATGGCATTTATTTAAGCCCTCATATTCTTTTCTGAATGTAGCAGAATTTAGTAATACATAAAATGAGTATTTTCTTCAGAACTGTACAAGATGATCAAAGCGGGAATTTATAGGACATACCCAGTAGTTTAAGGGCAGTATTTCAAAGCTTTCATTTTCAAAGCTTAATGAACAAAATACAGTGTTTCTAAGTTGGGACTCATCTTCTGTGAGTATTCTAGCTCATTTGGAAATACAAAAGCCTAGAACATACTAGAAAATAAAAAAGGAGCTAAGAGGTGGGACAAGAAGACAAGGTAAGGTGAAAAACCAAGGACAATGAAGATGCCAATTTCTATGGGGATAGGGGGTGTGGGTGGAGGGAGAGAACAATGAGTGACACTTTGGAGGTAAAGAATTACAGTTCAGAGCAATGACAATAGGAAAAAACTAGAACATTTAAAGGTAATTTGAAAAATAAAATTTAATGTCAAGGTAAAAACTCAATGGCTTAAACTTTTCTATTAGACTATTTAGTGTAAAAAAAAAAAAAATCACCAGAGTACTATTAGGTTTATACCTTGTGATTCGGGTTGGCTAATTTGAGAAGTTTCATTTCTGTTTCTTCGCCGTTGCTTTTCATCTTCCCATATGGCCTGCAGACCAGGGTTTCCACCAATTTGAGCTATAATCACAACAATACTTCAATACAACAAGGATCAAAGTGAAAAATACTTGCTCAGAAAAAGAAATCCAAAATTAAAAAAAAAATAAATACTGCCTTAAAAAAATTACCTGCTTTGTGTAATAAAACGACCAAACATTCCCAATCTACATTATCACATTATTCCTTTTTTAGTTTTCTTCCTACTGGCTCCCAAAACCCATCAAATGAATAAGATTTAAACATGTGATGACAGCTAATACACCTAAGAGTCCCCTCCCTGGTATATAACCTGAAAATTAAAAAATTAAAAGGCAGAGTATATGAAATTCTTTTATGATGGCTAATGTATTTAGTGTCTTACTTTAGGCTCATGTCTATGCAAACATACTTACATGAATGAAAATATTAATGAAAAAATAATGACCATCTCATCAGAGGTACAGAAGAAATCTTCATAACATTTTGCATCCTCCTTCTGTAACATGTTACTTCCCTACTAATGTTTTCTTCCCTATTTTTTCCACTCTGGCCATTAAATTTTAAAATAAAAACACATATTAATAATTGTGTATATACCTTCAATGTCCAGCCGATTTAAGATATCAGCAGCTACAGCATCCACTTCTAATTCACATGTACTCTGTGGTTCAACACCTTCCAGTATTAAAGAGCTGTATTAAGAAGATATCAAAAAATATAATAATCAGGGGGTGCCTGGCTGGCTCAGTCGGTAAAGCATGCAACTCTTGATCTTGGGGCTGTGAGTTCAAGCCCCACAATGGGCAGAGATTACTTAAAAAATAAATAACATTTAAAATATATATATCACATAAAAGAAAATTTTCTGAAGACTTTTCTTATATAATTTTTCATGTTTAGTGATATTATAGTAAGTCACATTTATGACACATTTGATACTGTGTGTGTACATATAAAGAAATAAAAAACAGGAAGAGAAAAATACAAAACCTATTGTATTGACAACTCTATTGAGATCCTTTTCCAGTATATTTTATATATTTTGGTTCATTATATTTTATATATAAGGAATGTACAATGCTTTAGCATGTGGGTCATATCCAGGGTAGAATGGGATTAGATAACAGAGGGACAACAGAGGGATACAGAAACCATATATATTTGTAATGACTTGCCCAGAGGCATCTTGCTCTGTAATCACAGATGGTTGTAAAAAATGAGGACAGAATATGCAACAAGAGATAAGGGGAAGTAAGCATACTGAAAAGTGGGCAAATAATACTGTTCTCCCTGTCCTCAACTACTGCTGAGCTGAGGAACACTTTAAAAGTCTTCATAACTACAGAACTGAGAAACTATATGAGTTCAACAGTGGGATCATAGCTAAGAAAAGTGGTGATACCACAAGGCATTAATTCTTATGACAACTTCAGAGGGTTGTTCCCCACTAATGTTCTTTTACTCAAAAGCATTTTTTTTTTCATCAGAGCTGGATTAGGAAGACACCACATGACTGTCCCTGTTTGACAGAATGAACGTACAACATCTAATGTGGATACCAGTTTGCTCATTCCAAAATTTAGATCTTCTACAAATATGGACCCCAAATGAAAAGGAGAACTTTTACTAGGAAGTGGGTGATGGCAGATTTCATTAACATTTTTAGTTGAAAAGATACATATATCTTTTTCCATTGATAGGGAAGGGACATATTAGCCAACCTACCAAAATATATCCCTTTTACTTTCAGAAAAAAATAATTATCAATGTAACTTGCCTTTTTTATTCATATAATTTAATAAAATCAGTTTTGCCATGAATTGAAATATTAGATAAAATAGTTTTTGGTCAACAGTTTTCTTTTACCAAAAAGTTTCACAATTTTTGCAAGAATTATACTGTAAATTTCAAGGGTGAATTTTCCAGGAGTAGCATATTTGTGATAAAAGATGGGAAGAATAACATAAAAAAAATGCAATCTCATAGTAAAAATTTACAACTATTTCTTGCCCTTATTACAAAACTACTTTAGACATTCAGAACAGGAGGTGTTCCTAGGGAAAGAAGTAGTTTTCACAATTGAAAATTTGTTTCCAGTAGATAGAAAAACCATAAGTAAAAAATTTGAGTGAGCAAAACATGTAAACCATTCATTATAGTCATGAAAAGTAGATAAGCCATATGATAGTAACTAGACAATTGTGCCTCTCTGAACATTTCTGTTTCTAGCTTAACACAACAGACCTACTAATTAGAATCACTGAGGGTGGAGCTCAAACATCTATAATTTTAAAAGTCTCTTCAGATCAATTGATGGGCAGCCAGGGTTGAGATTACTGCAGTAGACTTGACTTTTGTGGATTCAACACTCTGGCAAAGGACCCTGAAGGTCCATGATATGTGGTAATTTACAATGAGTTAACAAGTAGGGTTAGCAGAACTGCTAACTCAGCACTCTCATCTCTTACGAGGTTGCTGCTATTTGTCATGGTCCTTGTAATAACGTTTGTGAGGGAATATAAAACGTTTAAAAAAAAAAAAAAAAAAGGTACCCAGCAAGAAGGTGATAACAACATTGGGGACGGAAATGAGACTAATAAAATCTAAGAGTACTAATCCATGACAACATTTTTTGACATTATGCTATTTGTACTTGGTGAAACAATGGATTCTCATGTTAATTACAATATAAGCATCCGCAGAATAAAAAAATGTGGGATAATCTGAGACAAAAATATATAGCTATCCTATATTTATTATAAATTCTGAGTACCTCGTCTAATTTCACTAGTTTGCCTATTCGTATCTTTGCTCATAATTTGTCAGTTGTTAAGAATAAAATGGGCTCTGGGGCGCCTGGGTGGCTCAGTTGGTTAAGCGACTGCCTTCGGCTCAGGTCATGATCCTGGAGTCCCGGGATCGAGTCCCGCATCGGGCTCCCTGCTCGGCGGGGAGTCTGCTTCTCCCTCTGACCCTCCCCCCTCTCATGTACTCGCTCTCTCTCATTCTCTCTCTCTCAAATAAATAAATAAAATCTTAAAAAAAATAAAATAAAATAAAATGGGCTCCCCCAAAACAGTCTAAGTTGCAATCTTTTCATTGTATATGGTTTCCCCAAACTTACTTCTAACCAGTAAAGCTTTACTATGACCTAACTAGAAAGATGGTTGCTTATAAACGGATTTCAAATACTAATAAATTCTGTTCTTATTTGATCAAGCAAAACACAAGTTATTAAATATGGAACTTTGAAAACTAAAGGCTCTAGTGAATAGGTAAAGTCCTTGGATCAAATTGATGTGCTCCAATATCAGAAAGATAGAGGAATGGTATCACAGGCATAAAAAAATGAAGGCAGCAAGTAGCTTCTTCGTCACTTCGCTCTGGACTGATTAGAACTTGAATTTGATGTGGTAAATAATATTTTGTCTAAACTTAATACCATTTCAACATGATTAAAAAACAATTCTGCTGTACCTGAGAGGAACCAACAAGTACACATGTATGCATATGTGAACATGTGTGTGCACGTTTATCAAAAAGTCCTAACACTTGTTAAGGTCAATCAAGAGGTAAGGCAAGTCACTGTGCATATCACTTTGAAGTCCTCGAAGTTTCGTTCTGGTACAATTATTTCTGTCATAAAACAATGTATTTCTATCATTATTTAGTGAAATTCTTTCTTAACTTTAGCTATTAAAAGCCCAAGTAGGGGTGCCTGGATGGCTCAGTCATTAAGTGTCTGCCTTTGGCTCAGGTGATGGTCCTGGGATTCTGGGATCGAGCCCCACATTGGGCTCCCTGGCTCAGCAGGAAGCCTGCTTCTCCCTCTCCCACTCCCCCTGCTTGTGTTCCCTTTCTTGCTGTCTCTCTCTCAAATAAATAAACAAAATCTTTAAAAAAAAAAAAAAAAAAAAGCCCAAGTAATTCTAAAATGTGGAAATTCTGTGAAGTACATATTAGGATCTTAAACAACATAAACTTTATATTTTTTTTAAAGATATCTCAGATACCTCTCTGAATTCTTTTTTTTTTTTTTTTTTAAAGATTTTATTTATTTATTTGAGAGAGAGAATGAGAGAGCACAAGAGGGAGAGCGGGAGAGGGAGAAGCAGACTCCCCACTGAGCAGGGAGCCTGACGTGGGACTCCAGGATCATGACCTGAGCCGAAGGCAGTCGCTTAACCAACTGACCCACCCAGGCGCCACCTCTCTGAATTCTATGTATAAAATTATTATTGATAATTTAGATAGGCACTAATTACATATCTGCTTTATGGTAGGGAATTCTAAACATCTGGAAAATGTTATCTCCTCCAGAAAGTCTAATAAATAATATACTTGGTCAAAAGAAATCACAAACTACATTATTCATACACACTATGTCAACTTACATTTTTTCCATAAAAATATTTAGAAATTTGGGAGTTATTTTTATTAAAAATATTTGCTATTTACATTTTAAATTGCTATTTTATATGTGATTTTTATTTAACAAGTTATAGGATATCAATTTACAATGCATAATGAAGACATGTTGGAGAGAAGTATAAAAATTTATACCCAGATTACTTTCATTAATTAGATAGTAAGTAGGTCTATTTTCATCTTATTTCCAAGGTCTGTTTTTAAAATGTGATTCCATTTAACATACTAATGTTGAGATTTGCTTCTCTGACAGACTTGTAGATTAAAAAATATATATAACGTTGGGCGCCTGGGTGGCTCAGTTGGTTAAGCGACTGCCTTCGGCTCAGGTCATGATCCTGGAGTCCCGGGATCGAGTCCCACATCCGGCTCCCTGCTCAGCGGGGGGTCTGCTTCTCCCTCTGACCCTCTTCCCTCTTGTGCTATCTCTCATTCTCTCTCAAATAAATAAAATCTTTAAAAATATATATATATATATAACATTAAGATTAAATTATAGTAACCACTGATTTCTGAATACATTAGGATATACATAAAGAGGTTTTTTTTTCCTTTACAACATTAACTAACCTTGGTATTTCATCTTCTTCCCACAGAAATAAAGTACCAGTAAGAGAATTTCCTGGTAGCCGATCCTTGCAAGATCCAGTTGTACGCAATGGATCACCTAGGAATAGAAAGGTAAAAGGGGATAAATTCTATTTTTAACTTGCATACAATTACCCTTTAAGTAAAATAATATATAACCTATATGACTAGTTCCTAAAATGGTGTCCTTAAAATGCATACACACACAGGAATGCATATGCACAGCTGAGAACAATGGTTCCAAACTAAGAGGGGACAAAAGTATTTCTAATATGGATATGAGAAATAGAAACAATACTTAGATACTGGAATAAAAGTATGACACATTTAAGTGTGCTATTGTGGTAGGTATGATTAAAAACTCATTTTGAAAATAATGAAGAATTAAGAATTTTTATAGACTTTAAACTCCTAGGGTATTCTGTATGTATTTCCACTAAAATTCTAGTGGAAATCAGATTCCAGATAAGATTCAAAACATACTTTAACACTAATCCCTGAACAAAAAATATGCAACACATTTCAGAAGTGGTGGCAGATAACAGTGAGTGGAAACCTGGGGCAAATGCAAAACAATTTGACCAGCAGTGGAAGAAGTGACTATGCATGTTTACTTAGTTGTCTGGGTTTCAGGCACTGAGTCCTGGGGCATACTTTGAAGTAGTCTCTCAACTTTTCTGTGATCTCTTGTGGGAATTTAAATTCTAAGAGAAAGCTTAATTGAGTAGCATGGAAAGAATCCTAAGAAAGATACTAAATTTGTAATCTTTTCCAGCTAAATGTAATGCTTTGTTTTTGTTTGTTGTTGTTATTAAGTAGGCACCATGTCAGCGTGGAGCCCAACAAAGGGGCTGGAACTCATGACCCTGAGATCAAGACCTGAGCTGACATTAAGAGTCAGACACTCAACCAAATGAACCACCCGGGTGCCCCAGTACTTTGATCTTATTTGGTGAGCTTGATCACAAAATAGTGTAATTAAAACTGAGAACAGGGGGCGCCTGGGTGGCTCAGTCAGTTAAGCGGCTGCCTCCGGCTCAGGTCATGATCCCATGGTCCTGGGATCGAGCCCTACATTGGGATCCCTGCTCAACGGGGAGTCCGCTTCTCCCTCTTCCTCTACTGTTCCCCCGGCTTGTGCTCTCTGTCAAACAAATGGATAAAATCTTAAAAAAAAAAAGCCTGAGATCAGGTACTACCATCTTTGTTATTTCCATAAAACACATGCCAAAACATGTAAGTGATTTTACATAACTTCAGAAGTTTTTAAAGACTTTGCTGTTAGGTGGCTAGGGCATTAATATGAAATTACTTTGTAAGTTGAAAATTACCATAAATATTATTTTCTAATAAATTTATATGAAAAAAATCTACACAAATTTACTGATTCAAAGTTATTGATAACATTATAAAAATTCATTTTACCTACTTTTATGTGTTTTAGCATATTTCCCTGAAGAACATGGAAACTCCCTAACTTATATATATACACACACATATAATTTTTCAATTGTGGATGTTAAAAAATGTAATATAAAATACCTCTGTGGTGCTCAAAATATTTACTCTATTTATTTTATATACTTCACCTTAACAACTATAGTAGTTAGCACCATTTCATCTGATACCTGATTATATAACTGAAATACTGAGAAAAGCTGTATATGCATATAAAATGTTAAAATTCCTAAATCTTTTTTACTTTTGAATTTACTCCATTTACAAAAGTAAGACTACATTATGTACATTAACTTGTCTTATAAAATAAAAATGTTAACTTATGCATATATATATTAATTTACTGTAAGAAGTTAACAATCAGTTTAACTATATGATGTCTGAGAAATGTAAAATAAAATATAAAAAAGTGATTCACTTATTCTTTCCATGATTTCATTATAACCTTTTATACAAAACAAGCAAGACAAAACAAACCAAAACCTGAGGGCCATTTAGTATAATGAATTAAGATATAAATTTTATTTCATCATACTTACAGCAATTTCCCTGCTTTTAATTTCCAACTAAATTTCATGTATTTCTGCCTTCAAATTGTAAAAATTTTCCATATCTTAAAAAAAATTCCTTCTAATTAACATTCTAATAATACTCATCTAACTTCTATAACTAAAATAAATGGCTTACATATATTTGACAACTCAAACTCTTCTCATGCTTTTTTCCTATTGGAAATAAACTTTTGCGAAAATTACCTCCTTTTCCTATAAATACCTCCTGTTCATAGTCTAGAATCTTTTCCATTCCTCAATCCTAATTGAACTCTCATCTATATTTGATACTAATAATCAACCTGTTATATTCTTTTATTCCCCCAATAACCTTTTTATTTTGGAATAATTTTACATTTATAGAGAAGTTGCAAGGGTAGTACAGTTTCTACGTATTGCTTACCAAGTCTCCCCTACTGTTAACATTTTACATTACAACGGTACGTCTGTCAAAATAAACTGACACAGACACATTAACTAAACTGCACACTTTATTTGAATTTCACCAGTTTTTCCACTGTTGTCCACTTTCCATTTCATAATCCTATCTAGGACACCACACTGCATCTAGTCATCCCATCTCCCTAAGTCTCCTCTGGTCTATTTCTCAGTCTTTCCTTGTTTTTCATGGCCTTGAGAATCATGAGTACTGGCCAGGTAACCTGTAGAAGGTATCCCCATGTATGGGTTTGTCTGACATTTTTCTCATCATTAGACTGTAGTAATGGGTTTATGAAGTATCACAGAGATGAAGTGTTCTCCTCATCACCTCATATGAAGGGGTACACAATATCCACATGACACCACTGAGGATGTTAACCTTCAACATTTGGCTAAGTAAGGTATAGTTCTATGGGTCTGATAAATATATAGACCCATGCAGTACCATACAGAATAATTCCTTCACCCTAAAAGTTTCCCTGTACATTTGCTTTGTAGTCAATACTCCCCTGTCCTTCAATCCCTGGCAACCACTAATATGTTTTCCATTTCTATAGTTTTGCCTTTTCCAGAATGTTATATGAATGAAATCATCCAGTTAGTAGCCTTTGGGTCTAGCTTCTTTCATTCAGTAAAATGAGTTAAAGATTCACCAATGTTGTATGAATCAATAGCTTGATGCTTTTTATTGATAAACAGTATTACACTGTATGGTTATATCACAGTTTATCCATTGCCCCAATGAGTGGACATCTTGGTTACTTTAGACTTTTAGCAATTATGAATAAAGCTGCTATAAACATTTGCATACAGATTCTTGGGCAGATAGAACTTTTAAATCACTTGGGTAAATGCAGAGGAGAACAATCGCTGGGTCATTAGTAAGTCTCTATGTATAACACAATGAGAAACTGCCAAACTGTATTCTAAAGTGGTTGCACTGTTTTGCATTCCCGCCAGCAATGAATGAGAGTTACCGCTGTTCCACATCCTTACCAGCATGTATTGCTAGTTTTGGGATTTTAGCCATTCTAATAGGTATTTAGTGGTAGCTCTTTGTGGTTTTAATTTGCATTTCCCTAATGATATATAATGTTAACAATCATCTTTTCATGTGTTAGCCATCATTACATCTTCTTTGCTAGTATCTGTCTAGGTCTTTTGAACTTTTTTTATTTTTAAAAGATTTATTTATTTGAGAGAGTTCGAGCACACATGCGCACATTGGGGGAGGGGCAGAAGGAGAGATTCTTCAAGCAGACTCCATTCTGGGCGGGGGGGCGCGCTTGATCCCACAATCCACGAGATCATGATGCAAGCTGAAACCAAGTGTCAGATGCTCAACCGACTGAGCAACCCAGGCGCCCATCTTTTGACTATTTTTAATTGGTTTGTTTGCTTTCTTACTGTTGAGAGTTCTTTACATATTCCAGATGCAAGTACTTTATCTGATATGTAATATGAAAATGTCTTCTCCCAGTGTGTGACTTATCTTTTCATTAATAGTATTTTCCACAGAGCAGAAGTTTTTAATTTTGACAAAATCAACTTAGCAGTTCCTCTTTTCATGGATCATACTTTTTGTATTCTACCTAGAACCTCATTTCCAAATCCAAGGTCAGGCAGACTTTCCCCCTTTGTTTTCTTCTGTAAGTTTGATAGTTATACATTTCACCTTTAAGTCTATGATCCATTTTGAATTACTTTTTATATAAGGTGTGAAGTATGTGTCTGGGTTCTTTTATTTTTATTTTCTGGCATCCAGTGATTCCAGCACCATTTGTTGAAAAACTATCCTTTCTTCACTGAATTATGACTGTACCTTTGCCAAAGATAAGTTGATGTTATTTGTGTGGGTCTATTTCTGGGTTCTCTTTTGTTCCATTGGTCTATATGTCCATCCTTTTACCAATACCATGCTGTCTTGACTACTGTAGCTTTGTAATACATGTCTTGAAATTGGGTAATCTGATTCCTTAAAGCTTTACTCTTGAAAATCTCTACATTGCCCACCCCCCTGCAGAAGATCTCCCAGGTAAGAAATAACAGCCCTCAAAGAATTTGGGGAAACAATTCCTGTAGGGAAGAAAGTTAAGCAGTGAAGTTATCTCTCTCCTGCCTTTCTAATATCTTCTCTCTTCCTGCCTTTACTTTCTGGTCTTTTCTCTATGGAGAAAAAGAAAGATACTGGGCAGACAGCCTACTTCATCCTTTATTAGATGATTTCTATCTTGGGGATCCTATGGACCATTTACACAACTTGGTTTATATAGAATTTTATAAAATTCTAAGATTTTGAGATGATGAGAAAAACTGGCATTTAGTAAACTGTAAATTGACACCTAAAACTGAGATTATTATCTAGTAGAATTAGTTATGAACAAATGAATTATTTTGGTCTACTTAAAAGGGGAGTCATGTTGGTCTCAATGCTTCAACTTTTGTGCATTTAAAAAATGTAATATTTAATATAAGTTGTCAATATAAAACAATCTAAATTGTTTCACATAGGGTATTATTAGCATCATCGAGAGACACGACAAACAGAACTGTAAGTGACTATAACATTATATATTAAAGCACTGCAAATAGTATTTGATAAGAATTCTGAATTATAGTTTTTCAAATTGCATCTATAATTCTAATAACTGAATTCTTTGTAGGTCTTTGGTACATGCGTGTGCACATCAGTGTTTGCTAGGTTTTGCTCATTGAGACAGTTTTCTTGTGTGACGGGTATATTCTAAATTGTGCGAACATATTATATTTGAAATGTTATTTTTAGGAATAATTTAAGACCTGTAATAAAGAAAATTCCTCTACTGTACTAGAGTATCTGAGTATCTGACCAGACTATCACCACCTCAGATCAAATTCTAGATCTGGGAATCTCTTTTATCTCCAAGGAATTCAAACTGTTGAAGTATATCAAAGATTGTTCCACTTCCTAGTTTGTAATGGCATCTTACCCAAGGAGACCCTGGGTTTTGTTTTCTGCCTCTCTCATTTGGTAAGGCTGTCTCAATGGAGGCTCCAAATTTTCCAGGATGACCAAACCCCTCAGGACAAAGGTTGATTTTCAGCAGTCTATTTCCTCTTTTGGCCAGTATTTCTTTATTGTTTTGTATCTCTTTGATGCATTTAAGATTTTTTTTTTTAAATCTTCTTAGCCTTTAGATTGTTTTTAATAGGAGGGTTGATTATAATAACTTAGTCCACTATTTAGGGAGAAAAAAATCCTCCCTGGTTACTTTTCAGAGCACAGTTTAGATACTGTAGAAGAAATGTAAGAAGTTAAACCAAAAAGAATAGCCAGTAAACTATGAGATTAAAAAAAAAGCTAGCCTCTGGTTTAAGAAGTTTGGCAGTGAAGGAAAAGAAAAAAATTGTAACAGGAAGGACAACAGCGTTGGCAGAAAAAAAATGTTCGGTTCATTTTGTTTCAAGCAGAAGAGAAGGAATTCAATGAGAACAAAAACAAAAGATGCTAGACCATCTGACCCAGAAATTCTATTCCTAGGTATGTGCCCCCAAGGAAATTGAAAATATATGGCTATACAAATATCTGTACATGAATGTTCAAAGCAGCTTTGTTCAGAATAGCCAAAAAGTGGAAACCCAAATTTTCTATCAGTTGATGAACTGATGAACAAAATGTAGTATGCTCATACAATAGAGCATTATTTGGCCATAAAAAGGAATGAAACACTAATAGATGTTACAACATGGATGAACTTGAAAACATTAGGCTAAATGAAAAAAAAAAAAACATATAATTCCATTTATGGGAAATGTGCAGGCTGGCAAACATACAGAGATAGAAAATAGATTAGTGGTTGCTAAGGGGTGAGAGGCATGGAAGGGTTAGAGGTGACTGCTAAAGACTACAGGGTTTCTTTTAGAGGTGTTGAAAATGTTCTGAATTTGACTGTGGTGATGGTTGTACAATTCTGTGAATATACTAAAAGCTAATGAATTGTCCATTTTAAATGAGTGAGTTGTACAGTATTTGAATTATATTTCAATAAACAAATTACCAAAAAAATTTCTTTTGAGATTCTTTTCCTAATAAACCCTAATACCACTTTGCATATTTCTTTTTATTCTTTATCCACTCAGCAGTTATTTTCGAAATATATGTTATTTTATAAATCATCAAGTACATAACACTTGTTTCAAAGCTTTAATTTGAACTTGGAAAATTAACCTTACTTTTCCTTCTCGCTTTTCGGAACTTGACAGCAGCCAGATTTATTAAATTCATTCCATAGAGATTGTAGTCAATGAACAGCTGTAGGAGGTAGGGAATATGCGCTTCATGAGGCTGGTAAAATTTATTCATTATGGCTCCACTTTGCAAAAGTTCACATATCCTAAATTAGAAAAAAAAGTTACATCATAAAATTATGGTTCCTAAAATGTTAAGTGAAACATTACACTACTATAGAGAATGAAGCACATTATATTAGCACACAAATTTTTTATTTTAATTTTACTGAAACTTTGTATTTTATTAGAAATTAAAAGTTTAGGTCAAGTTTTAAAGTAAGCTGCACACTCAAAGAAAATGACAAAAAAACTACCTGGATGAAGAATATTTTGACTTCTAAAATGAACTTAATACTAATTATATTAAAAAAACAGAATGTCAAAAGTTTTTAAAATATGAGCTTTTCCTGGGGTGCCTGGCTGGCTCAGTTGGTGGAGCATGTGACTCTTAATCTCCGGGTTGTAAGTTTGAGCCCCACGTTGGGTGTAGAGATTACTTAAAAATAAAATTAAAAAAGAAAAAAAAGCTTTTCCTTTTAAAAATTGAGAAAAATATTTTATTATTTTTTTAATTTTTTTAAAAAAGATTTTATTTATTTATTTGACAGAGAGAGACACAGCGAGAGAGTGAACAGAAGCAGGGGGAGTTGGAGAGGGAGAAGCAGGCTTCCTGCCAAGCAGGGAGCCCGATGTGGGGCTCGATCCCAGGACCCTGGGATCATGACCTGAGCCGAAGGCAGACGCTTAATGACTGAGCCACCCAGGCGCCCCGAGAAAAGTATTTTAAAAGATTATTACAAATGTTCTGAAAAAGGATTTATGACTCAAACCCACTACTCAGAAATATTACCGTTTTAGTATTTTTCTTTTCTTGGGTTATTTTTCCTTCATGATGGGGAATACAAACAACAGGCAATTATAAAAAGTATAAGTGCTATACAAGGGAAGTATATGAAACATCTAGAAGGGATATTAGTAAGATAAAGGTACAGAAGTTGTTTCTGCAAAGCCTGCTTGAAGAGAAGTCTCTAAGCAGGAGATTAAGGATCAATTAAAGATACTTCTTCTCTGAAGAAAGGAAGAGTATTTCACACAAATAAAATTACACATGTGAAGGGTCACAAGAAAATGTGGCTTATCTGGGAACTGAAATCATTGAGTGAGGCTTAGTGACGGAGGCTGTGGTGAGTGTGTCTATGGGGGAATAGGCTAGAGAGATAATGAAAAGTCAGATCATACACAACCTATTAAGACATTCAAAGAGACGGCAGAATTTGCCTTTGAAGTGAGGAGCAGGAAAGAGAAATGACCAGGGTAGCTAGAAAATACAAAGGGCTAGAGATAGGAAGTGAGAAGGCTATTGTGGAAAAACTAAGATGATGGTGGCTTTAACAAAGATCATGGCAATCTGTTGATTCAGGAGACACAATGAATAAAATGGTCAGGCCTTGATGACTGACTAGATGTGGAGGGTATGGTATGGTAGAATAGGAGTTAAGGACAATGTCTAGATTTCTTGGTGGTGCCAGGTTTATTGAAATAGAAAGGACTGGAAGAAAACATGTTTCTTTGCAGATTTTTTTGGAGGGGGATTAATGATAAACTCAGTTTTAGACATACTGGGGTTTAGGTATTGGGGGTATTCAGGTAAGTTTCCATGAAAATACTGACAATAAATGACAATGAAAATGAGGACAAGAATAACTATTTACACAGCAGAGGCAGCTAACATATATTTAAGGACTATGTACTGGACATTGTGTTAGGTGTTTTAAATGCTTACTCTCAAGTAATCCTCACTATAAAGCTATGATACTATTATCCCCATTTTATAGAGAAACTGGGTCTTAGATTAAAAAGTTGTCCCAAATCATACAAATTAAAAGTGGAAAGCTAAAATTAAAATTTTCTCTGATTTGTGAGCCCTTAAATACATTGATCCAGAGCTCTGGAGGAAAATTTAGGCTACTGATATATACCTGGAAGTCAAATACATAAAGATTAACAAAAAGAAAAAACAAACCATGAGAGTAGATAAGGCTGTACAATGAGGAAAGAGTACAGAGAGAAAAGCTGAAAGCCTAAGACATAACCCCAAGAACAGCTGCAGATGTTAAAAGAGGAGCCAACCAAATGGCATAAATATGAATGATTGGACAGGTATAAGGAAAAACAGAGGAGGCTTATATCAAAGAAAGTGAACATGTGGGGTTATTTTAAAGCACTACAAGCACGGACATAAGGTCAAAAGTTAAGGACAAAAAGGTGTTAACTGGATTTAGCAACACAGAGGTCTGATTTTGACTCGCAGATCCTCTGAAAGGATCTAAAGAATCCCCAGTGCACAACTTTGACAACGACTTTTCTAGACTGATGGGTTCCATTTTCTCTATGAAGTAGGAGGCAAAGCCTTGGGAGGGACTTAACATTTGAGTAAAGAGGGTGGAGAAAGGTAAGAAGAAAATTAGAGAAAAGCAGAAATAAGGCAGGGCAGGGCCTAGGTGAAGTTGAAGACTATGAATTCACAGTGGCACCAATCTGCCGTGATTTTTTTGTATCCTATAGTAATCAGAAGCCAGAGTTTAGCAGAGAAAGAAAGTAAATAAATAGATTAACCTAGAACTGATGGTTCTACGTGGCAGACAAAGGAGTTGAGAAGTAAAGAACAGAATCTGAGCTGGAAAGGAAAGAAATTAATTGCAGGAGAAGGCTACACAGAATGGGGCAGTAGTAGTGAGGCAAGGGAGTTTAAAGTCTAAAAACAAGTAGAGTGGGAGTACCTCAGGGACAGACTTGAAAAGATTAAAAAAAAAAAAAACCACATAAAGGATCTTATTAGAGCCATGAGAAGGTTCTAAAACTGAATCATAGTGGTAAATTTACTAAATTTACTAAAAACAAACAAAAAAACCCACTGAACTGTATATAGTTAAAATGTGTGAATTTTGTGGTAAATTATCTCTCAAGAATTTGCAAAAAAAAAAAAAACACAGACTGTAGTCAGAAACCAAGATGTCTGCATTTAAAATCTCAGAGGTAGCTGTTGGTGGGAATGCAAGTTGGTACAGCCACTTTGGAAAACAGTGTGGAGGTTCCTCAAAAATTTAAAAATAGAGCTACCCTCTGACCCAGCAATTGCACTACTGGGTATTTACCCCAAAGACACAGATGTAGTGAAAAGAAGGGCCGTATGCACCCCAATGTTCATAGCAGCAATGTCCGCAATAGCCAAACTGTGGAAAAAGCCGAGATGCCCTGCAACAGATGAATGGATAGAGAAGATGTGGTCCATATATACAATGGAATATTACTCAGCCATCAGAAAAGATGAATACCCAACTTTTACATCAACATGGATGGGACTGGAGGAGATTATGCTAAGTGAAATAAGTCAAGCAGAGAAAGTCAATTATCATATGGTTTCACTTATTTGTGGAACATAAGGAATAACAAGGAGGACATTAGGAGAAGGAAGGGAAAAATGGGGGGGGGGAATTGGAGGGAGAGATGAACCATGAGAGACCATGGACCTGAGAAACAAACAGGGTTTTAGAGGGGAGGGGGGGAGGGGGATGGGTTAGCCTGGTGATGGGTATTAAGGAGGGCACGTACTGCATGGAGCACTGGGTGTTATACGAAAACAATGGATCGTGGATCACTACATCAAAAACTAATGATGTATTGTATGGTGACTAACATAATAAAATTTAAAAAAGAAAAAAAAAAAGAAAATCTCAGAGGTACGACAAATTCCAGGGTGTGGTGAGAGTAGGTAGTTTAAGAAGAATGGAAGTAAAGCTCACAGGAGATGAGCAAATAGAGATAGCAAGAGGCCAGTCTCCAAATGATATGTATAGTATTCATTTATTCTACACAAAGTTATTGACTACTGTGTGCCAGACACACATATTGTGAACATTGATGATTAAGCATCAAACACAGCAGAAAAAAATCTTTGCCTGTGGACTTATATTCTAGCAGAACATCAATTGTATGTGGAATTTTTTTAAAGATTTTTATTTATTTATTTGAGAGAGAGAGTGAGCACATGCCGGGGGAAGGGGCAGAGGGAGAGGGACAAGCGGACTCCCTGCTGAGCAGAGAGCCTGACACAGGGCTCGATCCCAGGACCCCAGGATCATGACCTGAGCTGAAGGCAGACGCTTAACTGACTGAGCCACCCAGGCGCCCCTGTATGTGGAAATTTGAAAAAGAGGATATGTGCGTATATGTATGTATACATGAAAAATAAAAGGACACACACCACACTCTTAAATCGCCTCTAGGGAAACAAGTTAAGAGCGAGGGTAAAGGTAAGTTGTACATTAACGTTTTCATATATACTATAGCCAACACAGCACCTATAATGTGCCAGGCACTGTTCTGAGCGACTTACAGATATTAACACATTTGATCATCAGAACAACGTGCACTAACATAAACCCTATTTACAGATGAGGAAGATAAGTAACAGATGGAGTAGAGCCAGATTTTGAATACAGGTAATCTCTCAATAAATCACGGAATTTCACATAGGCACTGTGATAAACTGACTATGTAACTTAAAGCAAACTTACTGGAAATAGTTTAATAAGTATTTGATTGCTATAGTCACAGGAAGAAAAACAGATCAGATGTATACTTCACGTAGAACTAGGCTATTTTTAAAGATGCATGCAAATTTTATCCATGGTTCCCCCTCTAGCACACCTGGGGATGAGAAAGAGTAAAAATGATTAAGTTTACTCTCACCACTGTGTGTGCAGGAGAGGGTAAGAATTCACAGTGATTGTTCTTTTGGACTCCATGGATATTAGAAAGTGTGACCAAGGGCAAGTGGTACAAGAAACATCACTGTTGGTTAAGTGCCTATTCTGAAAAATTATTTTGGTACCCTACATAACAGAAGCTGTTATGGGATAAGGGTAGGAGATTATAGAGAAAACTAGTTTTCACTGGTTACTTGGAGAAGGGACTGGGATTAAGGCAGTGATTCAGTGAAGCACTCAGTTGGCCTAATTCAGAATAAACCTTACATCCTTGGTAGCTGTGCCTCTCTTGGTGCCTAAAATCACTCTGGGGAAACATTCAATTTGTGTCTTACCAAAAGGTTACCTTTTGAAACCTAGTACTTACTAGCAGAGAGATCTTCTGAAAAAACAACAATCAGCACTTCTCCAAGGACACTTTTACCCTAGCTCGTCACCACACAGAGTGAAAACCCTTGTTGTGAGCCCCAGAGGATGACTGAAGTCTTCTTTATATGTGCCCTTCCTGCCATCAATAACTTAGGTTCCAGGATCATTGACAAAATAAGATAGACAGACTTACTGAGGCAAGGAAAAAACAAAACAAAACCAGAAACAAACAAAAAACCTGGGATATAAAATTTCACTAACATTAATAAAGAGTCAACAGAATTCTGAGTTCTCAGAAGCCCTTACACTCTGGACTCACTCTCATGTATTTCTTTTTGCTTTGAAACTAAAGAGCAAATTTCTCCTGGTATTGAACATTTGCTCTCGCTACTAAGATCCATCTCTCCTTATCTACTTCTACAAGCTCTCTAAACCTAAGACAGAAAAGAAACAGTAAGGAGCTTTATAAAGCAAGGTCCTTTCACTGTTAAAATATCCTTCCTAGAGGCCAAGCTATGGCTCTCTCTTTGCACATAAATATACATATTATGGTCTCTTTCTTTAATAATGCTACAAACTATATAATCCTTTCTTCTAGATTTTTTTTATTATTAAAATACTTAAGTGATAGTTATTCATATTTTTATTTTTCTTGTACCTTTTCACCATTGCAGGATTATAAAGATAGATCTTCATAAAGTGTCTTTCCTTCTCATGATAACCATAAAAAGGCCTGAAATAAAAGAAAAAGATATTTCAAATTATTTTCAGCATTCAGAGATGAAGTAATGCAACTTATTGCCCAAATTAGACCCAGGTGACTTAATTCAGTCTTATTTATATTTAATATTACCCAAAACCCCAAAAAACAAACAAAACCATTCAAAACCTTTCAATTAAACCTACAACAGGTTAATATATAAAATACTGAAATCTGGTTACTTCTTTTAAGAAGTTTAAAAATACAACTTTCAAAAACTAGGGACAAAAAGGAGTAGCAAACTATTTATACCTTAATTTCAATCATAATGACTCTATTAAAAAATGGCTCTTTTCTCTTTACTCTGACCATGTATGAAAAAAAACAGAGACCTTTCAAGCACCTTCTTCACCTATTTCCCATTTTTTCTGTCAAAAGCTATAGTTCTTCATTAACAAAGTCCTTTAACAGCATTCGTGTTACTTTCTTATTTGTCTCTCTGTATTATTAATTTTGCAAGTTCACTAGCCAGAGACAATTTACCTATATTATACATGCACATATACGTATGTGTGTGCATAATACACATCCAACTCAAACGAAGCCTATGAAAACTGTGTAGACAGGAACTTAAGAGATTGAGAAGACCATGGCCTTACTTAAGGACCCTAATTACGTTGAGGTTGGATTTTTCTCAAGGGCATTACCTGGAATGGGGAAAGGAAGAAGCAAAAATCGACATAGTAAAGAGAGAAATAAGTGTTCAGTGCAAGATGAAATAAGTTGGAATAGTATGTTACATCATTTCAGGAGGATCTGAAACTACACCAGTACCTCTGATATACAGACTACCATAATCATTTTTTTTCTTAAGTATGCTCCATGCCCAACATGGGGCTTGAACTCACAACCCTGAGATCAAGAATTACATGCTCTATCGATTGAGCCAGCCAGGTGCCCCCCAGACTATCACTTTCAAAGATGATATAATTAGAAATAATATATAAACAAGTATGAATCTGCATACAAAATAAAAAGTTTTGTATCTCCCTAGAGTTTATCTGTAAATAAGTGGTTGGTTAAATCTTTTAGGTGGGTAAACTCATTCACTTTCATTTAAAAAAATACTGTCCCTTTATAATGGGCACTAGATAGAACGTATCCTCATTAGGACACCATTTCCATCATGTCTGACAGTACAGTGGACATCAAATACAGGAGTAATTTGGCAGCAGAGTCATTATTTGGAGTATAAACTTTTTTTCCCCTTAGCTACTTTAAGCTTTTAGGTCAGAGCCATCTATATGATTGTTGTAAAGCAACTTCTATTAAAAAAAAAAAAAAATCCAACTATTTACCAAGGCCTAAAAGGTTCTTTATCTTGTCCTTGCCCCTCACTCCAATCTTGTGTCATACTACTCTTCCTTTTGCCATCCTAAACATTTTAGTCCCTCTAACTTACTCCACGCTCAAGTAACTTGCCATTCTCTCTGCGTGGAAAGCTTGTTCTGAACTCTGGCATGGTTTGCTGTCAATCTTCATTCAGGTTTCCACTTAGACTCACTTCCTCATAAAAGCCTTCTCTGACCATCACTCGTTATCCCTTACCCTTCTTTACTCTTTTTTTTTCCCCCGGCCCACCCTACTTTTTTTAATAACACTTAACTACTTTCTGTCTACTTTTCCACCATTTACCCCATTTTTGCTGCCATGAAACAAAGACATATTACATGAACGATTTCATTCTCTCTCACTGGCAAAATTCAACTATTTATTCCTCCTGCTATGGTATTCTTCATGTAGATAAATACAGCTCTCTATCTGGAGACATGAATTATTTTTAGCCAGATAAACTGGGAAAAAAATTAAATTTGCAGTGCAGTACATGTTTGCTTTGCTTTGTTTTGGTTTTGTTAACAATCTTTAGGGTTTTACAATTAGAACTTCATAAATTTCAAAAAGTGAATATAAGTTAAGACTATCAAACCTCTAAAATTCTTTATAAATCTAGGATTCTGTTTTCACCATCTACTGCCCCAAAATATAGCCTGGAAATTCTATAAATTCCGTTTTCTGCTTCTGTATAATCTAACTGGCAACGCTTACTTCCTGCTGTTGGCTTCAGTTGATTTTACCAAAAGAATTCCTCAACAGGGAGATCCTTTGGATGGAAGAAAGCAGAATGGAACAGAGTTTGAGTAGATATTTTATGCTTAAAAAATTATATCTTATCATTGCTTTTTTTTTTAATTCTTATGTTAATCCCCATACATTACATCATTAATTTTAGATGAAGTGTTCCATGATTCATTGTTTGTGCATAACACCCAGTGCTCCATGCAGAATGTGCCCTCCTCAATACCCACCACCAGGCTAACCCATCCTCCCACCCCCCTCCCCTCTAGAACCCTGTTTGTTTTTCAGAGTCCATCGTCTCTCATGGTTTGTCTACCCCTCCGATTTCCCCCGCTTCATTCTTCCCCTCCCGCTACCTTCTTCTTCTTTTTTTTTTTTCTTAACATATATTGCATTATTTGTTTCAGAGGTACAGTTGCTTTTTAACATAACAGTAAGAAGGAAAATGAAAATGGATAGCAAAAGATCTCAATTAACTTAGATGGATTAAGAATCTCTTTATAGGGGGCGCCTGGGTGGCTCAGTGGTTAAGCGTCTGCCTTTGGCTCGGGTCATGATCCCAGGGTCCTGGGATCGAGCCCCGCACTGGGCTTCCTGCTCCGCAGGGAGCCTGCTTCTCCCTCTCCCACTCCCCCTGCTTGTGTTCCCTCTCTCTGTATCTCTATCAAATAAATAAATAAAATCTTAAAAAAAAAAAAAAAAAAAAAGAATCTCTTTATAGGATATTTTCTAGAATCATGGCAGCTAAGTGGCAAGGAATTCCAGAAATGAGCCTAAGGTCATAATTGTATCTCTTGACCTAACCTCATGATAATGCATTATCTAAAAAGACTGGAATTAAACATGTACAAATTTTAACTTGGTAGCTATGTGCAACCTTGTCTAAAGAAGTAGGAAAAAATGAAGGACTAAAATAATCATAGAAGCTAACATGTATGGTAAGAAAAAGGGGATCCAGGTTAGGGGAAAAAATAGGATAAGAGGAAAAAGAGAATGGCAGCCATAAAACAGCTCATCTTTTGCCTCAGGTATTCAGATTCCTAAAAACATGACGATACCTTTAAGAAAATACCCATTAAAAATACAGAAAAGGGGGCGCCTGGGTGGCTCAGTCGTTAAACATCTGCCTTCGGCTCAGGTCATGATCCCAGGGTCCTGGGATCGAGACCCGCATCGGGTTCCCTGCTCAGCGGGGAGCCTGCTTCTCCCTCTCCCACTCCCCCTGCTTGTGTTCCCTCTCTCACTGTGTCTCTGTCAAATAAAAAAAATCTTTAAAAAATAAAAATAAAAAATAAAAATACAGAAAAGACTGGTGAGTGGGGCGCCTGGCTGGCTCAGTTGGTGGAGCATGTGACTCTTGATCTCAGGGTAGTGAGTTCAAGCCCCATGTTGGGGAAAGAGCTTACTTAAAAAGAATAAAGACTGGTAACTATTCATTTTACTAGGCTGTTTGGAAATTAAACTTTGAAATGAGAATATGTATAGGAAAGTTCTTAGAAACTATTAAACATAAAAAAATTAGAATATAAAGCTGATAATTATCTTTAACCTATGGTTACAATCACAGGACATGTGTGAACTTCTACCTCATTCATTTATGCAACCAAATAGTTGCTGAGCCATATTTACTAAGTGCCCAACACCACACAAAGTGCTAAGGATATAATGGTGGAAAGACAAACATGGTCCTTTTTCTTGTGGAGCTAACATGCTGGTGGGAGAAATACATAAAAATTAAGTAAACAAATAATTAAAATAATTGCCAAGTATACTGCTGAAGGAAACAAAGAATGAGCAGAGATACAGAATAACAATAATGACAACCTATTTTAAGTAGGGAAGTCAGAGAAAACTTCTCTGGAGAGGTGAAGGATTTGAAGGACTGGAGAAGGGCAGAGCACTCAAGGAAAGCAAACTACATGTACGAAGCTGGGAAAGAGCTCAGCACATCAGAGGAACCGAAAGAAGACCCATGTAAAATTTCTATACAGAGCATAGTGAACAAAATTACAGAGGTAGGCAGGGGTCAGATCACACAGGCTGTGGTTAGAAGCTTAAATTCATTCCAAGAACAATATTAAGCCATTCAAGGATTTTAAATGATTTTAAGAAGACCCAATGTATATTATAAGAAGAGTACTTTTGTGGCTCTGGAGCAAGATAAAAATAGAAAGAAATTTGATTAAAAAGATACTGTGATGGTCCAGAGGAAAGTCTACATTAAGGTGTAAGTAGTAGAGAGACTTAAGATAGATTTCATATAAACATATCAAACTCAAAATGTTCTAGTATGAGCTCCAAATCTTTCCTGCCAGCCTGCTCTACCTGCACCTTCCATCCTTTTAGCAGCATGGACTCAATTTTTTTTTTTTTTAAGATTTTATTTATTTATTTGACAGAGAGAGAGGGAACACAAATAGGGGGAGTGGGAGAGGGAGAAGCAGGCTTTCCGCGGAGCAGGGAGCCCGATGTGGGGCCCGATCCCACAACCCTGGGATCATGACCTGAGCCGAAGGCAGAAGCCTAATGACTGAGCCATCCAGGCGCCCTGGACTCAAATTTTTATAGTCATCTTTGACTCCTGTCACAACCTTCATCCAATCAGACAGCAAAGCTTATTGACTCAAACCTCAGGATAGATCCAGAAGCTGACCACGTCTCACTGCTCCCATTACTACCCAAATGCAAGTTACCATATTTTCTCATCTCACCCAGATTAATGAAACAGAGTCCTAATGCTCTCCCCTGCTTCTGCCCTTATCCCCCAATGGTCTTACTTTTCACAGAATTGCTAAAGTAATCCTTTCAAGTTTAAGTGAGATCATGGCTACTCAAATTTCTGCAATAGCTCAGAGTAAAAGTCAGAGTCCTCAGAACAACCCACTGCAGTGGTTCTCAAACTTTAGTGTGCATCAGAATCATTACAAAGGCTTATTAAAACACAAATTGCTGGGCCCCACCACCAGAGTTCTGATTCATTAAGTCTAGGGTGTGACCCAAGAAAACTAAATAAGTTCCTAAGTATGTTGACCTGATTCCTCTGAGAAATAGATGCCAGTATGTGCAGGAAATTTATCAGGGGAAACACCTGTGAGAGAAAATGAGGAGGGACCCAGGAGAGACTGGGATAGCGACCAAACTTAGATACACATCTGATCCCATGTGAAAGAGAGAGGGACAGAGGGAAGATCAGTAGAAATGTCTTCTATTGTAGTGTAATTTTAATCAAAGTGCAGAAAGGCTTTCAGAGAGTTCTCAAGTGTCTCCCAGGAACAGGTCTGCCTTAGTATCCTTACCAGGCTTAGCCACTGGCTAGAAGTAGCCTATGGAAAGCAGCTTCAGTTCATATGGAATGATAGACTTCAGGGTGGTGGTGGGGCCATTGTTCAATTATGCTCCCTGTATTTGGAGATGTGATACGTGCATTCTCATAATTGTCAAATCGGGTAAAGCTTATGTTGGTGATCCTGGAAACCATACTTTAAAAACCACTGGCCAACATGATCTCCATCCATTCATATCTCTCTAACCTCATTTTGTCCTACTCTCTTTTTCCTCCATTCTAGTCACCTCCATGTTATTCCTACTCCCTCACCATCAAGTCTTTGCTCAAATGTCATTTACCTTGTCAATGACACCTTCCCTGATTACCCTATATAAAACTGCCACCAGTCCACTTCCCTACCCTATACTATAGTGATCCGTCATACCCTGCTCTACATCTTTGCTCCATAGCACTATCATCTAATAAATAAATAAATTTATTTTATGTCATATCTATTGGTTATTTTCACTTTCCCACTACTAGAATGTAACCTCCATGGGGGCAGGGATCTTTGTTTTGTTCACCAATATATCCCAAGCACCTAGGATTGTGCCTAGCACATGGAAGGTGCTCAATAAATATATATTTATATAAAAAATAAATTACATGAATTTCTACAGTTCTAAGATGTGGAGAAATGGAAAAGGTTAAACCATCTATCTTTCACTGCAATAAAAATTTACTTTAAAAATTACAGCATAAAATTTGCCTTACTTACATTAGATTAGAAGTAAAAAAAAAAAATAAACAGTATCTTTGAATCAGATAGGTTTTCTTTACTTGGAATGGTACTAGATATACAGATAAAGAAATTTAAAAAGTTAACACATACTTACATTCCTGATACTAATGACACTTTGAACACGTGCTGAGCAGTGGAAGATGGATTGCCTAAAGCCACATTAAGTGCTCTGTCGATACTGAATGCCATCTGAGAAAGATAGCTTTCTGGTTGCTGTCCATAACCATCGTATGGCACATAGAGGTAAGGAAAGATGCCATGCAGATGAAGACATGTCTTCTGACCTAAAATATAATACATCATAAAGTTTAGTCTTGAGGTGCATTTTAAAATTTTAACATTACAAAGATCAGAATGCAAATCATTTAAATGTTCTAATGATAACACAGCTTATCTAGGATAAGAGTTGAAGAAAATTAACCCATAATTAAAGCCACCCATATTAACTACATTTCACAACAGAACATTTAGAAGCATTTTATAAACATAAGCATTATAGTATGATTGAAATAGTAGTTTTGGTGAAAATATGTTTGAATATTTTACCCTCACAATCTCACTGGTTTTGTATACTTCACTGAATTGCCCTCTAATAATATCACTTAGCACAGTATTACGAATCTTACAAAAACTCACTGAAAGTTTATTAAATAAATCAATGCATGTCTGTCTTGGCATAAAGGTTTTCAAACAAGAGAATTCCCTGAGACAGAGACTGCTCTGGGAGAAAGGAGAGGGTAAAAGCAGTTCCAGTATGTGGAATTTTGCTATAAGGGTATGGAGTGGGGTTTTGGGAAGGGTAAAAATGAAATTTTGCTATTAGGAAAAACAAAACAGAAAAGAAAACAACCAAAAAAGACAAAAACAAAGCAAAAGAAAACCTCTACAGATCATATGTCCATAATGGACCTCTAGATATCTAAACTGCACATTTGGGGGCGCCTGGGTGGCTCAGTTGGTTAAGCGACTGCCTTCGGCTCAGGTCATGATCCTGGAGTCCCGGGATCGAGTCCCGCATCGGGCTCCCTGCTCGGCAGGGAGTCTGCTTCTCCCTCTGACCCTCCTCCCTCTCATGCTCTCTGTATCTCATTCTCTCTGTCTCAAATAAATAAATAAAATCTTAAAAAAAAAATAAAATAAAATAAATTGCACATTTGGTGGAATGGGACGGGGGGAGACACAATGAGAGGTGAAAAAACAAGCATGCACACTTCCCAGGAAGCCGTTCTATCTGGCAAGGTGCAAAAGGGTTAAATGGTGCTGACCCGCCAACAGACAATCAGGTACTGCTATGACAAAGAAAGTAATATGAGTAAGAACCCACAAAAGAAGTGCCACAGAAACAGTAATGTATCCATGACAAGGTTAAGTAACAACAGCAGCAACAAAAAACAGATGCACCATTACTCTCATGAATCTGGCAGGCTGTACAGAAGTGGTTCCTGTCCTCAGAGCACTGTCCCTAGTTCCCCTTAGGTACATGCCATTTGTCTACTTCAAACAAGGAGAACGGCAGTGATGGAAGAACATATCCATTTTTCTCATGCTGTCACTATCACTGTACTGCCCTGCCCACACAATCCTTAGGCTTCTTCCCCATCCCTTATTCCACTCTGCTTCACTGGGCTTTTTTTCTTTTTTGGTAGGAAGGTAACTGTTTGCTTATTAGTTCCTATTTAAATTTAGAATGATTTATATAAAATACACAGAAAATAGTTCTATGTTCTGTTGATATCTTGTATTTCACACTCTATAGTGAATAACATCAGTTTATCTTATTTTTAAGGTATAGCTATAACAGAATTAGCAAATAAATCTGGAACAGTTATCACAAACAGTATAGCAAAATTGGGATAGACCAATCACACAACGGAATAAGATCTATACCCTCTCAAGTTCAGTATTCTGATTTCAACTACCAACTTTCACACTTCTGAAGAACTATAAATTGTGCTGCTGTTAGACCAGTTTCTATTTTTAGCAGCAGTTATGTTGCTTAATTTCAAAGGAATGGGAAAAAAAAAAAACCCTTTCACCAAAAGCAAATTCTTTGATTATTTCGTTTCATTCCAAACATGGCACTATCTGCCAAATACTGCTATTTCTTAATTCTTCAAATAGAAAAAAAAAAAAATTGTAATGATGAGTCTTAAAATTATATTTAATTAATTTACTGATGATCTACTTGAATGCTTTTTAAACATCTCATGAAAAATGTTATATCCATTACCACTCAGGACATAAACCACAATTTGGTTAAGAGCAAGTGGCATGCTAAACCAGAGGGCAAGGAAAGTGGGGAGACAGAGAAGTACCCTCTTTTAAGTCGACAAATAAATCTAAGACCAGTGATTAGAGAAGTAGTGTAATAGTGGGGCGCCTGGGTGGTGCAGTCAGTTGAGCATCGACTCTTGCTTTCAGCTCAGGTCATGATCTCAGGGTCATGAGATCCAGCCTGGAGTCGGGCTCCACACTCAATGCAGAGTCTGCTTAAGACTCTCTTTGTCCCTTACCCCTGTGCATTCTTTCTCTCAAATAAATAAATAAATCTTAAAAAAAAAAAACAAGAATTAGTGTAACAGTATATTTTATAAGCAATTCTCTAAGTTCCTAAGATATTAATTTTACATTCCATATATCTCAATAATGGAAATTTGGATAAATTTTACAAGAAATAATCATAAAATCTGATTTCTACTAAGTTTCTTTATAGGGAGGGTGTTCAAAGTTCACTGAATTTTTTAAAAATCCCCACTTTTCACATCTCCTGTGAAGCAGGGGCCAAAGGCATTATCTTTCTGTTTCATAGGCTTTAAAACTACAATAATTTGTGGTGTATGACTGAGGAAAAAAGCAGAAACGATTTATTCAGCAGGCACTGAACTAAGTGCTTTACGTATATTCATTTCTAAAACATTTAAAAACCTTGCAAATATCACAAAGGTTAACTTTCCCAAATCACATACCTACTAGGTAATTGAATCAAAATTTAAAAGCAGATCAATAAAATCTAAAAATCAATGCTCTTTTCATTTAATCTTGCTGGTTCAATTTTTTTAAAAGTGAGTGTTGGTTTCCTTAATTCTTAAACTCCTCAGTTTTTATTTTGTAATGTAAATGCCTGTTTTCTTACCTGACTCTCTCATTTGAAAATTCTTTGGAGCTAGTGCTGTGTTTGAATGATCATAATATCCTCAGGACCCAGCACAAAGCACATAATATGTGCTTAATAAATATTTAGTAAATGAACAAACTCTCAGCAAAATAGAGTAACTGCTTAAGGAGAAAGGAATGGTGTAAAAGCCTTGAGTATCTGAAAAAACAAATCTATGAAAACAGAGGGACTTTGATACAACTAAGGATTACAGAGTTATAGGGGGACATAGGTGTTGGGAAGAGTCCCCAGCTTACTGCACTTTCCTTTCCTGAATAACCCAAAGTCCCATGCAAAGCCGCAGTCACTACATCAACACAGATGTACCTTCCTCTCGTTCTCCAGCAGCTAGGGATGGCTCAGTGCCTTACCACCTTTCCTCAAGAACAACCTCCTGAAGAACACAACACAAGAATTTTTGACATTGCACTTAACGGCTTTAATACAGAATGAGTATCACAGAAAAGAAAATGATGAGAAACAAGATAAAATGAGAAACTCAAAAAGTTAAACTAGGAATAAGAAATGTGTAAAAATCAATGTGAGATTCCATTTCTTTTTGGCAACAGGTCTTTTATTATTGTAAAATTTGTAGTTCTGTAATAGCACTGCTTTATCTTGACAAGATACAGACCACTTCTATAGACTTCTCTCCATCAGCTCTACCCCACACAAATGTGTGGGGCCACACATATGTAAAGTCCCCTGAAGATAAGCTATTCTGCTCCATCCCCATCAGTTAGGATACAGCTGTGAGAAAACACCTAAAGTCAGTGGCTTAAGCATTCGATTAATGGTTTCTCTCTCATAAGTCCAGAGCTAGGTAGCTGGTACTGCACATTCAGGCTTTTGCAACATCTAGTTAGTTGCCTAGTGAAGAATTTGTGACTTCAATCCAGAGGCTTTTTCACTACACTCCAAAAAGCTCCACACACAGGATTCTTTTAAGAATGTTTTTATAAAATTAGTGAAAGCTATGCTATTTTGAAACCTTGCTAAATGATTTGGGATTCTTAAAAGGTTTAGAATATTAAGCTATGTCTAAGTAACATGTGGATCCAAAGAAAGCAAGCAACTGGCATTCTTTATGTCCCTAATTTCTCAATGTCCCCTCTTATTGTCATGTCAAACTGAATTAAGGCAGCAAACTTAGCAGGAATAAAGACTGTTGTTGGGAGAATAAGCCTACACACACAGGTTTCAAAAATTTTTAAGAGTTTGGGCTTTCCAATTTGACTGATGTTGCCTAATTCAGAAACTGCAATAAAGTTGTTTCAGGAAAGCTCCACAGAAACTTGTCATAGCATAACTGCTGGCTTTTAAAGACACCATGACAAAACTGTGTGGAGGTGGCTACTTTCCAACTCCGTGTAAGTAGGGCTTGTATAACTAAGGTAGGTGCCTCTGTAACAGCCAGTACTTGGATACTGTGAGTCTAATCTTTTATAGAATTTAGATGTACACTAAACTTTAAATCCTCTGTATTCCAACATTTCTTATGTCATTTTCCCACATTTTCTTCTGCATTTTAAGGGCCTAGGTTTGGTCTCTTAATTAAATCGTGCATCTAAAGTCTTATTAGTTTATCCATAGAAAAATTACCTATATTTTTTGTAGATATATTTTTGATAAACAGAAACACTAACAAGTACCATTCCTCTAATTCTGAGGTCTGCAAATCTTTTTCTGTAAAGTAGCAGATAGTAAATATTTTAGACTTTACAGGCCATACTGTGTCTGATACAACTACTTAACTCTGCTGCTGTAGCCTGAAAACAGCCATAGACAATACATAAGTGAATAGGCATGGCTGTGCTGTTCCAGTAAGATTTCATTTATGAAAACAGGCAGTGGGAAGGATTTGGTCCCTGGATAGTAGTTTGCCAATCCCTGCTCTAACCGATTAGACTTCATCATCTAGAACAGAAAAGCTTAATGTCTTCTTTTTTCTTTTATTTTTAAAATAAGCTGACTGGTCACCAAAATCAAAATCATGCTGGCCTAAGAGTATCTTAGGAGACTGAATAAGAAATGCGTATTTTGAAACTTGTAACCCTATCTCCCAAATCTCAAATCTTGTGTATATCTTCAATATACACAAGATTTTAAATAAAACTCTACAGAGCTATCAAATAGAAAAACTTAGCATGTGAACAGGAAAATGTGTATTTATGGAATTTTTCGTATTTTCTTCTTAGAATATCTTTTTAAGTTTTATATCACTATCATTACCTCAATCTGTATCCCTCCAAGCAAAGTCTTTCTTTGCTTCTCTCTAAAGTTTTACTTTCCTTCCCCATTCCCACAAAACCACAAAATGAACCAAGCAAAACTGTTATATCATCTATTATCATCTAAGAAAAAAACAAGAATGTACATGAAGATTTAGATATCAAGATGCTGAGACAGTATTACCAATAGTTTAAAAAAACTGAAGATATTATAAATTTCCAAAAGTAGGAGATTAATTATGATATATCTACGTCATGTCTATGGCTCTCATACCAATTCTGCTTACTGCCTGTTTTTGTAAATACAAATTTATTATAACACACCACATCCATTTGGAATGGTCTATTGCTGCTCTGTTACTGGCAGAGTTGAGTAGCTACAACAGAGACCTTCTAGCCCCCAAAATCTAAAATACATACCAAATGGCCCTTTACAGAAAGTTTCCAACCTCAGCATCAGATGGTGTTGAAGTATATTTCCTGGCATGAAGAGATGTTCATGATATACTTATTTCAGGTGATATTCAGGTTTATTTCAATTATAAAAATATATAACACATTGAGATAATGATTTATTTTTTTTTTTGCTTATATATTTTCTAAATATTATATAATTTCTGTAAGAGAAAGGCAGGAAGAAGTCATCTACTTCTAAATGACGCAGAAATTCAAACAAATAAAAAAACCACCATCAGGTGCCTGGGTGGCTCAGTCGGTTAAGCATCTGCCTTCGGCTCAGGTCGTGATTCCAGGGTCCTGGGATCGAGTCCCATGTCGGGCTCCCTGCTCTGTGGGGAGCCTGCTTCGCCCTCTCCTTCTGCCTCTCTCTCATGAATAAGTAAGATCTTAAAAAAAAAACAAAGCAAAACACCACCACCAACAACAAAAAACTAAGTATAATAATTAACTTTACAAAGGGCGTATGTATCTAACTTTCTGCTAAACAGTCCTCTTCATTTTCTCCTTTATAAATAATTCTTTGGGGTTTCACATTTATTCATGCCATTTTATTTCTTCAACTAAAGTATACATGACTTTATTTAGAATCATTGGCTTTGGGGCACTGGGTTGGCTCAGTTGGTTGAGCATCTGACTCTTGATTTTGGCTCAGGTCATGATCTCAGGGTCATGGGATTGAGCCTTGCATTGGGCTCCATGCTCAGCATGGAGTCTGCTTGTCCCTCTCCCTCTGCTCCTCCCTTCACTCTTTCTGTCTCAAATAAATAAATACATACATAAATAGAATCTTTTAAAAAAAATCATTGGCTTTAAGTTATTAATCCCACATTACTAAGAGAACTATATCCCTCAAGCACCAGATGTTTCAAAGGTCTATTTATAGATTTGTCTAGTATATCTTTGTATTTCCAGTGCTAAACACAATTGGCTTTTTCACTCATAAATGTAGGCATAACTTCTACAGTCTTCAAATACTTTGTGAAAGTCCAGCATTAGGTGTTAGACCATATGCTGCTCATAATCACAGTCTCTGAACTTATGAACTTTTTACTCTACTTAGAAATAAAGATGAGTCAATAGGCAATTACAGTATGGCAATTTTATACCCAAAAGTATCTAACTCAGCTTTGTGAGAATATTGAAAGGCTTCCCAGAGGAAGCAACAGAAGAGCAAAGAGAGAATGTTGTGGTATATACAAAAATCTGAAAGCAAATGAGAATATGCATGGTCTGGGAACAGGAAAAATGTAGTCAGGAAGGAGCAAAGAGTGCAATGGAGAGAAAGGTAAAGCGTGCATGTGTGAGTGTGTCGATTCTGTGATCTGTGTGGATTTGCATTTTATAAAGTTCCCTTGTGGGCCCACTGTGGGAGAAGCTAGGGACAGAGCTTTAATAGGAAAATATGTTTAGGAGGTTGCTGGACTAATTCAGAAGAGAGAGGTCAGCAGAGATGGAGAAAACATCAAGAAAACATCAACTTACGGCACAGAATTTAGAGGTAACTGGGACTTGGGAGTAGGGTAAAAGAGAAAGAATCAAGGATGATGCAAATTTTTGGTTTAGGCAACTGGATAGATGTGAATGTCAAAGAAAACTGAGAAAGAAGAGTAGGCTGATTTCTATTTTGAACTTGTGGAATTTTACATGTTTATAGAATTTCCAAATGGAGATTTACATTAAGCACAATTAGGTACACAGATGTTGAGCTTGAGAGATCTGGGTAGAGAAGAAGACAGATTTGGGAGTCTGACTAGCAGATGGGTAAAAATGCTCACTCAAGAGAATACATAGACAAAAGAAGGGGCATAGGTCAGAAACTTGAGGAGTAGTAATATTTAAGGGAGGAATAAAGGGTTTTGATTTATGTGGGATACGAGAAAATGAGACCCTGAAAGGACTGCCAGGCAAGAAAGAGAAGTAACAGCGAATACTTGAAAATATAAGCATGTTAGCGATGGAAACAAAGTTCCAACAGTCCATGAGAAATGTATAAGAGAAACACAAGCAATGAGAGGCTGGATCAGAAACTGGGAGAAGGATGTAGATAAAAGTATATAGAAATGGCAAGGAACACTTCAGAATGGCAGAGGAAGAACTTTTAAAAACCTGCTCCTCCATAAGAGCAACAAGAACACTGGCAAATTCTGTCAAAATAAACTTTTTTCAGCATTTTGGAAATAAATTAAAAGGCTTGTGACAATCCAACAAGTGTTTATTCAAGAAAACCAGATGAATCTTAGGAAGAACAGGAAGCTTTGTGGTATTCTAATTTGCCCTAATCCAATCTCCTCTGCCTCCCCCCACCACCCCCCCCAGCTCCAGAGTAGCTGCGAAAACAGATAGCCATGCAGGCACTGGAGAGACCAAAATAGATTTGCAGTTCCCCAAAAGCCCAATTACCAGAAAACTGTCACCATTTGACCTGCCTGGTAGCTCACTGAAAAGCTCCATTCTCAGGACTTTATTTGATCAGACTCAGAGCTCACTCCTTGTGTATAGTCCTATCTGTAGCATCTTTATGGAATACAATCAGCAGCAATTGTTTAACATCGCAGTTGCCTGAGGGAGTTTTACCAGCTGCAGCTAAGAGGCTGCACAAAAAACTCAAAAGGAAAATCTGAGGACTGAAATATCCATAAGAACTTGAAAGGCTCTGACACAGTTCTGGAAATTTAGAAGGTTCTGCACATGTGTGGAGCTGGGTGCATGCTCAGGAAGAGCTGAGAAGGCCCCAATCTTTCACTATGGCTGACCTTGAGGGTCTGCACCAACACACGAACATACAGAGCCCCTCAACAAAAGGTGGAAGGAGACCTATTAGCTCAAGGCATTTAAAGGAATCACTGGTCAATCATTAACTGACCAATAAGCTAGCTGAGCAGGGACTTCAAAGAATAGAGACTGTACAGAATTAATCCATGAAAGTCACTAAAGAAACAAACAACATAACCAACAACAGAGCAATAATAAATCTTGGGGACAGGGAAGAATATGATTTCTTAACTGTCGAATTATTTAAAATGTCTAGTTTTCAACAAAAAATGGTAAGACATACAAAGAAAAAGAGAAGCATGGAAAAAAGGAGTCAATAAAACTGTCTCTGAAGAAGCGCAGACATTCAACTTACTAGACAAAGACTTTAAACCAGCTATTAAAAATATTTCAAAGAACAGGGTGCCTAGTGGCTCAGTTGGTTAAGCAGCTGACTTGGTTTCGGCTTAGGTCCTGATCTCAGGGTTGTGAGACTGGGCCCTGCATTGGGCTTTACACTCAGTGAGGAGTCTGTTTGAGATTCTCTCTCTCCCTCTCCCTTTGCCCCTCCCTCCCAAAATAAATAAAATCTTAAAAAAATTTTCAAAGAACAAAAGGAGGTCATGTCTGAAGAATCATGTCTTACCTAATAGAAATATAAATGAATAGGCAGAAATTATTAAAAAAATCAAATAGAAATTTTGGTGTTGAAAAGTGCAACAGAAATGAAAAATTTACTAAAGAGGATCAAGAGCACATTCGAACTGGTAGAAGTATCAATGAACTTGAAGACAGGCCAGTTGACATTCTCCAATCTGAGGAACAAAAAAGAAAAAGAATGAAGAAAAAAATAACAGAGGCTCAGAGATTTATGGGATTCCATCAAGTATACCAACATATACATAATGTGAGCTTCAGAAGAAGAGACAGAAAAAGAGATGGAAAGAATATTTGAAAAAAGAATGGCCAAAAAAATTCCCAAATTTGATTGAAAACATTACTCTGTGTATCCAAGATCAATAAATTACAAGTAAGAGAAACTCAAAAGAGATCCATGCCAAGATGTATCATAACCAAACTGCCAAAGACAAAATCTTGAAAGTGACAAAAGAAAAGCAATTCATCATGTACAAAATTTTCTCGATAAGGTTAAGAGCTGACCTCTTATTAGAAACCATGGAGGCCAGTAGGATGACACAAAGTGATGAAAGACAAAGATGGTTAACCAAGAATTCTGCATCTAGCAAAAGTACCCTTCAAAAACAAAGGAGAGCTGGGTGAGATAGGAAGGAAGAAGAAATTAAGATGTTCCCAGCTAAATGAAAATTGAGAGAATTTGTCACTAGCAGGGCTGACCTATAAGAAATACTAAAAGAAATCTCATTCCAGGCTAAAATGAAAGGACAATAGACAGTAGCTTAAAACCACACTAAGCAATAAAGAGTACCAGTAAAGATAACTACACAGGTAAATACAAAAGATAATAAACATGTATAATGCCTTCTCCCATATCATTTAAGACAGGTGCATAAAGTAGTAATTATAAAACTGTGTTGATGGGCTTATAATGTGTAATGATGTAATTTGCATGAATGATGTTATAATGGAGCAAAGTTTTTATGTACTACAGGTGTACCGATATTGTGGGTTCAGTCCCAGACCACTGCAATAAAACAAATATTGCAAGAAAGTGAGTCAAATGAATTTTTTGGTTTCCCAATGCATATAAAAGTTATGTTCACACTATAATGTTCACACTATAATTGTCTAGTAGGTGTGCAATAGCATTGTTTAAAAAAAATGATGTATGCACCTTAAAAAATATTTTCTTGCTAAAAAATGCTAACCATCATCTGAGCTTTCAGCAAGTCATAATCACTGATCCCAGGTCAACATAGCAAATATAATAATGAAAAGTTCAAAATAATGCAAGTCTCCAAAATGTGAGACAGACACTAAGTGATCAAGTGCTGTTGGAAAAATGGTGCTGACAGACTTGCTTGATGCAGGGTTGCCACACATCTTTAATTTGTAAAAAAGACAGTATCTGCAAAGCACAGCAAAGTGAAGCACAATGAGGTATGCCTGTATGAAAATTAAACTGGGATTAATCCAACTGTCTTAAATTAACATGTGAAGTGTAACACCCAGAGTAACCGTGAAGAAAATAACTAAAAGAGAGAGAAAGGGAGAGATAGGGAGGGAGAGCAAGGGAGGGAGGAGGAAAGAAAAGGAGGAAGGAAGAAAAATGGAGTTAAAATAGTATACTAGAAAATATCTATTTTTTTTTAAAAGATTTTATTTATTTATTTGAGACAGAGAGAATGAGAGACAGAGAGCATGAGAGGGAGGAGGGTCAGAGGGAGAAGCAGACTCCCTGCCGAGCAGGGAGCCCGATGCGGGACTCGATCCCGGGACTCCAGGATCATGACCTGAGCCGAAGGCAGTCGCCTAACCAACTGAGCCACCCAGGCGCCCCTAGAAAATATCTATTTTGTACAAAAACAAAGAATCGTGGATCACTGCATCAAAAACTGGTGATGTATTGCATGGTGACTAACATAATAAAATAAAATTTAAAAAAAAAAGAAAATATCTATTTAGCATAAAAGAAGACTATAACAAAGGAATAAAACAACAAAAGAGCATAAGACACAGAGAAAACATTAACAAAATAGCAGATATAAAACTACCCAGAACTGGTAGGTAGTCAAAGGACACATTATATCTTGCCCTATAGCTCTCAACTCAATAGGGAGGATCAATTTTCCCATTTTACATTCACCAGTACAATTTGGGGTACTATGCAAAATGAGAACTTATAGAAGCATCATAAACCAAAAAAAAAAACCAAAAACCCAAAAAACTGAGGACTAGAATCCTTTGCCTCAGTCATGTCTTAAACATGCTCAATATATTTCCTTGAATTAATTAACATACTTTATTACCAGAAGAATCATCACTGAGGAAATAGGAGAAAGGCTGTTGTGAAGTATTGTTTGAAGAAAATAAAAAATATGATTAGTATTTAGATGGAAAATACTGTAACTCCTATTCTCGTCAAGGACAAGCTCCCTTGCTATTTCAACTATATACACCTTCCTTTACCTACAAAAGTAAGTGCACAACTCGTTTCTTCATTTATGTCTTCAGAGAACTTATATAAATCTATTATGTGTAGATTTACACTGTTCACATACAGTGGAATCACATCATATGTGCATTTTATTTACTGGGTAGGAATAAATCAGGGGGGATGGGAAGAGACTCAGGTAGAGAGACAGAGAAAGAAGATCAAGTGAATGAATATGAGAATGCAATTAAACAGTGCCAGTGTGCCCAGTTAATAAATTTATGACCTAGTGCCATGAGATAGGGTATATAAATGTTATTCCTTAGTTTGCTTCAGTTCCTTTGTACTTCTAAAGTGGAAGAAGCATCTCCTATTGAAAGAGCCAACTAAGTGTGATTCTGTTTAAAAGATACAGTTCATAGTTTTTCATAAAACATGGCCCCAATTGCGGACCAACTATTTCAACTAGAGCTCAGCTGAGGAAAAGTGATTAGTGTCTGTGTCTGTAAATAAGGAAAATTAAGCTGCTAGACTTATTGAAAGACAGTGTGGTAGAATTCAAGCAATTTAAGAGAGTGTCACGGGAAATTCTGCCTAATTCTAAAAAAGGTTTTGACCTCATACCTTTGCCTCAGAACCTAATTCCCATGTAAAATGGAACTTCACTGTTTCTGTCTCCATACCTATAGTGTGAGTTCCATGAACACATGCATCATGTCTTCTTATTCTTCCTATTCTCAATGCCTAGCAGAGAGCCTAGAATACAGTGGGTGTTTCATCCATGCTGGATAAGCATGTGTGGCATAATATACGTATTTGGTCTTTATGTCTCATTCCCGGCATAGAGCTCCTAAACTCTTGGTATTTTCTGACTCATAGGAGTATCTTTTGTTATTCATATGAAGCCCTTTCTATCATAACTGAATTTACACTAATGAGGTACTCTTTTTTTTTAAGATTTTATTTATCTATTTGACAGAGAGAGGCAGTGAGAGAGGGAACACAAGCAGGGGGAGTGGGAGAGGGAGGAGCAGGCTTCCCGCGGAGCAGGGAGCCCGATGCGGGGCTCGATCCCAGGACCCTGGGGTCATGACCTGAGCCGAAGGCAGACGCTTAACGACTGAGCCACCCAGGTGCCCCACCAATGAGGTACTCTTGATGGGATCCGAATAGTGGGCTGGTTGCCAGAGAAATCAACCGTATCATTACAGGGTTGGAATTCTCGACCCCACTCTCCACCCGCCACCTCACCTCCAGAGAGGGGAGAAGAACTTAAGATTTAGTTCAGTCACCAGTGGCCAATGATTTAATCAATCATGCCTTTGTAATGAAATTTCAACAGAAACTCTGGAACAATGAGGTTTGGGAAAGCTTCCTGGTTTGGTGGTACATCCGGACTCCACAGAGACATCTGAGCTCAGGAACCTTCTGAACCTTGCGCTATTGTTTTCATCCGGCTGTTCATTTGTATTCTTTATAATAAACTGTATAAATATAGTGTTTTTCTGAGTTCTGTAAGTTGTTCTAGCAATTTATTGTACCTGAGGGTAGGGAGGTTTATGAGAATCCCAAATTTGTAATTGGCCAGGCAGAAGTGCAGGTAGCCTGGGCATCCATTTGTGGCTGGCATCTGAAGTGGGGGCAATCTTGTGGAACTGATCAGGGATCAGATCCTGTGAGGGTCTGCACTAATTTCAGGTAGTGTCGTAACTGAGTTGAATTACAGAACACCCACAGTTGATGTCAGAGAATTGAGAATTTATTGTTGGAAAACCAACAGGACAGGATGTCTTTTTCATATTGGTTAACTCCTTAAGAGGTCTTTCAGCTGAGTCTTATAGAAAATTTGACTGCCTTTATTTTTTTTTCCTATAATTTCTTCTCAAAAGCTAACAAAGATATTTATAATGTCCTCCTATCTTCCCCTATTTGCAAGGGTACTAGAAGGGACTGAATTAAGGATCAACTTTCCATATTAAACAACAATAAACTAACACAGCAAAATATAACATACAAATATTCTTATGATTAATATGTCAAGAATGTGATGAAAAGACATGTCCAAAATTCATGTGTAATTTAGTTTGCAATTATTACTATAGAAAGGAAACCAGTAATTACTTTGACTTTCACAGTGATTGGGAACCTCAGTTTGGGTACTATTTAAAGGCTCACACAATACGGTATACCATCACATTTTTTCTAAAAAGGCTAGCCTTAAAAAATTAAACTGCTAATAGTGTTTTCAAGCCAGAATCTCCAAGAAAATGTATACCTTTCAGACTAAATGTCATGAAAATAATATTTATTAACCTTTGCTAAAAATAAAATCCTGGCTTGTAAAACAAATATTGTTTTGGGGCACCTGGCTGGCTCAGTCTCAGGTTCATGAGTTCAAGCCCCACGTTGGGTTTGGAGTCTAAAAACAAAAAACCAAATATTTAGTTTCAGATGTTTTACAACCAGAATGGCCACACATGTTAATCTATGTGGTATTCCAATTCAAAGGTAAGTAATTCAGGGTCTTAAAGTAAAATTAACAATCTGAATACTATCTGAAAATTCACCTCCAGTGATATATAGCTAATCAAGATAAAGTTCCAGTCAAATTTGTATATAAATGCCTGAATTTTCCCTCAAAGACACATAAATAAAATAAAATGATGGTAATTAAATTAATGCAAATCTAGTAAACTGTTCCACCATTCTTTATGATAGCTGAACACTGAAAGACCTTAAAATTTTACCGATCTATAAGAAAGTAAAAAGGTAACACAGAATAAAAGAAACTATTTAGAAATCATGTTTGATAAGGAACTTGTATCTATAATAACTCTTACAACTCAGTAATAAAAGTTATCATATGATCAGCAATTCTATTCCTAGTTATATGCCCAAGATAAATGAAAATATAAACCCACACAAAAACTTGTACATGAACCTTATAGTAGCATTTTCATAATAGCCGAAAGGTGGTAATAACTAAAATGCCCATCAACTGATGAATAAATATAATGTGGAATATCCATACAATGGGATACTTATTCAGCCATTAAAAGGAATGAAGTACTGATACATTCTACAACATGGATGCATAGGCAAATTGTAAATTGTACCTGAATAAACCTCTTACATAATTTTTTAGCCTATCCATACTCATTGTTTTATTTTGGAGGTCTCTAATGAGAAGACCTAATTTTTTTTTTTTTTAAGACTTTATTTATTTATTTGACAGAGAGAGATAGTGAGAACAGGAACACAAGCAGGGGGAGTGGGAGAGGGAGAAGCAGGCTTCCCGCCGAGCAGGGAGCCCGATGCGGGGCTTAATCCCAGAACCCTGGGATCATGACCTGAACCGAAGGCAGATGCTTAACAACTAAGCCACCCAGGCGCCCCAAGAGAAGACCTAATTTTGAATATACCATTAGAGACAATGCATTCATTAAAATGAATTACTGAATTTGCATTATAGAATTATGACTAAATTGAGAGAAATATAAATATTAGCCCCAAAACCACTTATATATCTCTATTTCCACTTAATGATGCACTAAGTACAGTATTTTAAACATTCAATCACATTAAGATATGTTGTCAAATCACAGAGAGATGTTCTACTTAAAGTGATCATTACCAAAAACATAAGATTAAGAACTGTCAATGTAAGAAATTTTTCAGACAATAAAACTTTCCGACAATAAACTTAGTAACAGTAAAACTGACCTACCACATGCACTTAATATTTGCTGTCAAAATGTAGAAGCAGCATAGCCACCTCCCACCCCTCAAACCATCTGCTTCAAAAATGTTGTACAACTTTTGTATATGAATTAAATGGAAGTTTTCTTATGACTATGTTCAGTTACTCAATAGTATCAGACTGGTATGGCCGTTTAGTTCTACTAAGCATAAAATTGCTTATATGGAGGCCTGAATAAAGCAGTTATAAATCATGAAAATTAGAATTCCAAAATAATGGACAAAAACATACTGCCAAACCTATCAAAAACAATGCAAACCAGAAGTCAGTGGAGCACCATCTTTAAAGTATTAAAAGAAAAAACTGAATTTTTTTAGTGGTTGCTTTAGAGTTTGCTGTATACATTTAATCTACATCCACTGTCAAATAACATTTTACTGCACTTCATGGGTAGTAAATTCCAAATTCCTCTCTCCTACCCCTTGTAACATTGCTATCAAATTTCATTTATCCATAATCACTCAATACATTATTTTGAAATTATCTATTATATCCAGTAAAGATAGAACATAAGAGGTTTTATTTTACCTTCATTTATTCCTTCACTAACTTTCCTTTTCTCTGAAGAACTTATTTTTAACATTTCTTGCAAAGTAACAGTTCTTATTGGCAACAGGTTCCTTCAATTTTTATTTGTCTGAGGTGGTTTTTATTTTTCCTTCACTTTTGGAAGATAATTTCAATATATACAGAATTCTAGGTTGGTGATTTTTTTTCTTTCAACACTAAACATTTCACTCTACTCTCTTCTTGCTTGTATGGTTTGTGAAGGGAAGTCCAACATAATTCCTAGCCTTCTTCCTTTATAAGTAAGGGGTTTTTTTCCCCTCTAGCTCCCTTCAAGATTTTCTCTTTGTCTTTGGTTTCCTGCAGTTTGACTATGATAGGTCCAGGTGTAGATTTGGTATTTGTCATATTTGATGTCCTCTGAGCTTCCTGGATTGGTGGTTTGGAGTCTGTCATTAATTTTGGAAAATTCTTAGCCATTATTACTTCAAATATTTCTTTTGCTCCTTCCTCTCTTTTCCTGATGAGCCCAAAAAAGGCATTCTTTACTTGTTACAGTGCTTTTGATTTCTATTATTTTCTTTTGATTCTTAGAATTTCAATCTCTGCTTATATTACCCATCTGTTCTTACATGTTGTCCACTTTTTCCATTAGAGCCCTTAGCATATTGATCATAGTTATTTTAAATTCCCAGTCTGACAATTCCAAAATCTCTGCCATATCTGACTAGAAGTTAGGCTGTATTTACTGTAGCTATGGGTATCAAAAGCTAAAATTTCCTCTAATTTCCTTGTTGTCTTTGGGTTTCCCTAGGAACTCCTTTAACAAAGTGCAAACCTCACAGTTCTTTCATCTGTAATCCTCTATTATTCCACAGGAGCCCTGTTGATGCAGTGGTAAAATGTGAGGGAAGTATTCCATAATCCCATGATGAGGTCTGGGTCTTTCAGTGGGTCTGTATCCCTGGCTATGGCTTTTGAAAGTGCCTCTTGGCTCCACCCACCCACCCCCCTACCCCTGCCCTGCCTCCACAGATGAGACAGCAAGGCTAGAGAGGAAGTTGGTTTCCCCAAGTTGGTTAGGCTCTGGTAGTTTCCCTTTTAGGCAGGGAGAGAACATAATGCTATGAGCATTATTTCAAAATGGTTACTATTCCCCTCCTGCTGGAAGCATGAGGAAATCCCCCTGCCTCCCAATCTTAACTGTGAGAACCTGGTGGAGCCTGTGGAAGACAAACTCACAAGAGCGTGGGAGCCCTCTTAAAACTAGACCCCCAAGAGTTTTTAACTATCAAGCTAGTTCACACTCAGCTTCCTGCAGGTCATGAATTACAGTTAAGTTTTCCTACCAGTTCCTGGCTTCATTAGTTTATGCTCCCAGCAAGCTGTGATTCTTTGTATTTGCCTGTCTCTCCAGTTTGGGGCGCACTGGTTTACTCTGTGATCTCAGTTCTCTGATGGATCTAAGAAGAACTGTTGCTTTTTAGTTTGTTCAGCTTTGTTTCTACTGTAAGGACCTCAAGAATGGCGACTTCTAATTTCTTTCATGTCTGAGTGGAAACCAGAATTCAATGTCTTTTTGATGTATTCCCATCATTCCTTGAATACTTTTTATTTTCTGGAACAAGAAATGTTCCAGGTTCATCTTGTACTTTTCTCAAGGGAGTCTTGGTTACTTTTAGTGGAGAATATTGTTTAGAAATCAAGATCTGGATGCAAATTATGCTCATTGCTACAGGGGTATCATTACTTCTAGAACCTCTAAGCACATACTAGGAAATTTACATATTTATACACATACACACACCCTATATTTATTTCTCTATCTATCCAACCATCCTTCTCTGTATATAATAAAAACTATACTTATACCTCCAATTCCAACCCAACACCCTAGAGACATTCTAATTGTCCCTATGTCCATGTTCTCTTTTATCCAACAGTGAGAAACCTGGCTTCCATTTTCCTTAATGTATTTACTCGTTTGCACAATCCTAAAAAACATAAAAAGTATTTTCAGAACTCCTACCCACTACCATTGAGAAAAGCACATATACTAAAATTCAATACTTGTTTAGTGCTTGCTTCGGCAGCACATATACTAAAATTGGAATGATACAGAGATTAGCATGGCCCTTGCACAAGGATGACACGCAGTATTTGTTTACTGTTCTTTTCCGGGGCGGGGGGGGGGGGCGGTTTGGGAAGTGGGGTGGGCACAGAGAGGAGTGGTAAAATTTCCAGATAATAAAATGCACAAATACTAACTATATTAATTTTGACAAATGTATCTTTATTAAGTTATGGAACATTTCCCATTTTCATCACCTCCAAAATTCCCTTTTGCTGCTTTTCAGTCAATCCCACCTCCTCTGAGGCAATCACTGTTCTGATTTTTCACAATAGTTTTGTCTAGCACTTCATAAAAATGGCATATTCTTTTGTGCCTGAATTCTTTTGCTCAGCACTGTGATTTTAATGTTCATCCAGGATGTCACATGTATCAGTAGTTCATTCCTTTTTTGTTGTCCCATAGTAACTCCTTGTATAGATATGTCAGTTTGTTTACCCCTTTTACATATGAGATAAGAGATTCAGAGTACCTAAAGTCATAGAGTTAACTGGATGAGAAGAATTCCAAGGACCTCAGAACCAGAAGTATTATAAACCCTTGATTCTTATTTTGGTGTTCTTTTCATTTTACCAAAGCACCACTCAAACAAATTTTTAAAATAACAACTGGGGTGCCTGGGTGGCTCAGCTGGTTAAGCATCTGACTCTTTGATTTCAGCTCAGGTCATGATCTCAGGGTCATGACATCGAGAGCGAGCTGGGCTCCATGCTCAGCGGGGAGTCTGCTTGAGATTCTCTCCCTCACCCTTTTCCTCTGCCCCTTCCACTCATTCATAAGCACTCTCTAAAACAAATCTTTAAAAAATAAAAAATAAAAATAACAAAAACTCCAGGGATATATTTTTATCATATAAATTTAGTGATGTATAAGGAACTACCTACATATAATCACATCACAGATGTAATAATATTTTTCAAAATCACCACTGTGATGCTTCCCAATGAGTTCTTAGTAGGAAATGAAAAATATCCAAAATTAAAAGGTTATTGAATCAAATGCAAATATTTTTAAATCTTTAAGAATATCTGTACAGTTAACAACAGTGCCATTTCTTCCTTAATCCATAAATCCATACTCCTTCCTAATCCTTACTTCTGCCAATGCTGATTTCAAGTTTACCTAGCATTTCTTAAATATCTCTTAAAACATTTACCTTATAATCAACCTTCAATGAAAGTAATTTATACATTCATTAATTCCTTCAGTTTATTAAACTTACAAAACTACCAAGAGGAGTACTCTCCTAATTCTAGCATTTCTAGGCAATTTTTAGCCTTTTGAGTCTCTCCTCAAGTCTGTCAAATCATCCAATTCTAATTCCCTATTTAGAAAATATATCAATCTCTCTCTCTCTTTAAAACATAACATAAAAGACGGTTTTTCTTCAACCCATAATCTTTAAGCTCCTTCTCAAACCACAATTAACTTAGTAATTCTGACCTAAGGATAATTTTTCTGTACTATGAAATGCTACTACTTACCCCTCATGATGAAAGTTTATGACAGCACCCTTCAAGGTGACCTTGAGTCATTGCCATAGACTGAAGGGCCAAAAGTAGAACACCAAGGGTGAGATTGCCATTAGGCTATGTTGTCCCACCACCTCCCCTACTGCCCCATACATACATACCCTGTGTTTTGGCCCAATCTAGATGAACTTCCTGAAGATGAAGTAACAGAGGAAGTAATAGAGAATTTGAGATCTCTTCCTCAAAAGTATGAACAAATCTATGGATCTGTTATATTTGATGTAAGCCCCACTATAAGGCTCCCCTCTAATAGGTTTCTAGAGTTCTCATGTATTCCAAAACAACATCCATCTCACAAGAACATGGTGAAATATAAAGCGTACCTTGAAGTACCAAGCAACTGTAGATGCTACATTAATTTGAAATGCTCCTACAAGTTAGGGGTGATTATCCTAACTTTCCCAATGTGAGAACAGACTAACTTTAGACTTAATCTACCATATATACGATGACCCAAGAACTTAGTCTATAACACAAATAAGGTAGATGAGACCAACTGACTTATCCTATTTCATTTACAAGTCACAATCCTTAGCTCATAATTTATGTGAAATAAAATGCTAATTATTTGGAGTGAAGAAAACAAAAGGTTTAAGATGTGATCAGAGCACTGAATACAATTCTATAACAAAACTTCCCAATTCCCAGTCACTATATCAAACAGCTATGGCAAAGACAGCTATTTAGCATTTGGCTTCACCTTTTGGTTTTAGGTTTTGAAAATTCCTGTGCATTTCTGTTTTCATCCAAACAAAATAAAAATTTGGGCAAGATAACGTGCCCAAAGAGCTTGACCATGAGTCTAATGAAATCAGACTTATTTGAAAGAAAAAGAAATGCCAGGGCTGTAATGTCACCTGCTCATTTTTCTTTTGTGCCATTAGAAAAATTGTACAAAGTAGGTTAATGTTTAAGGTAGCCTTTCCTGAACTCCTTAATACTTTTCATTCTACTTCTTCCTTAAAAATATAGTGGCCAAAATAAAGATTTGTGGAAGGCAATGATTAATCCAGAGAACTAATGTAGGTGGTGAGGCAAATCTTCAAGAATTAACTGAAGATAAGATGGCAATGGGAAAAGAACCTAAGAAGCTCTTGGAACATGGCAAAATCCTTAGGAAGGGAAGGAAAAATAGAAACTTTTGGTCCCAGTTAAAGTGTCAATGAGAATATACTTCTATCTGAAGAAAAAAAAGTGTTAACAACAATGCAGGTAAAATAAAGACAAAGATAGTAAATAAGCTTAGAAACTGGATTATTAAAGTTACCCTTACAAAGCTTACAAAGAAAGTATCTTTTAAAAATATTTTCTGGCCTAGGGGCGCCTGGGTGGCTCAGTCGTTAAGTGTCTGCCTTCGGCTCAGGTCATGATCCCAGGGTCCTGAGATCGAGCCCCGCATCAGGCTCCCTGCTCTGCGGGAAGCCTGCTTCTCCCTCTACCACTCCCCCTGCTTGTGTTCCCTCTCGCTGTGTCTCTCTTGTCAAATAAATGAATGAAATCTTTAAAAAAAAAAAAAAATCTTCTGGCCTAGTTGTTCTAAAGAAATAAGGAGAATAAGCCAACAACCAACCATACATTTTTACTGAACACCTAGTATATAAATGGTTTTGTATAGGTAATGTGATTTTATTTTTTAAAAAGATTTTATTTATTAGAGAGAGCATGAGTGGTGGGGAGGGACAGAAGGAGAGGGAGAAGCAGACTCCCTGATAGGTAGGGAGCCCAACTCACGGGCTTGACCCCAGGACCCCGGGATGATGACCCAAGCTGAAGGCAGAGACTTAATCGCTTAACCGACTGAGCCACCTGACCACCCTGGTAATGTGATTTTAAAATGAATTAAAAACAGTCTCTTGCCCCATCTCTAGCTGGGGATAGGGTTGGGGCACCAAGTTACATATAACACATAACAGAGATGGAAACAAAATGCTTAGGGAACCTAGAGAAAAGAGAATTAGAATGGGGATGTGGCAAAAAAGGTTTCATAGAAGTGATATTTCCACTGGACTTTAAAGGATAGTCAGGAATTTAATAGGCATAGATAGGAAAAAGGTAAAGCAAGAAATAAAATAGAAGGAATAATGTAAGAAAGGTATGGGAGTTAGAAAAAGTGGTGTAGGATATATTCAGGAAAATCCAAGTGTATATGAGTGGGGTGGAAAAATAGCGTTCATGGTAAAGAGAGAGAAAAATGAGAAAAGAAAAGCATAGAGAAGCAGACTGGAAAAGAGATTGAGGAATCCCTAAACACTACACAGTAAGTTCATTTTTAACAGTAGGGATTCAAATTATTTTGAGCCTTAAAGACACACATAATCTAGGTTCCTACTATCAGATAAGCCTGTTTACAAGTTAAATTTCACTTTAACAACTGTGCTGTCTTGCAGTCATCAATCACCAGCTCTCCTGTGAAATTTAGAATCAGAATAAATGCAGAAGCTGGTTAAATGCTAAATTTTAAAGCAGATCCAGCTGCTCAATGGTCAACATGATTATAAATAGGGCGACCATTTAATGTCATCTAAACTGGGATTTTTCAGAATAAAGGGGGGCACTATTAGTAATTATGCTTGTATAAATTCAGAACATCCCAAGCAAACTGGGATGAATGGTTAACCTAGTTATAAAAACTCCCCAAATCAAAGGGACTCTTTACTTTTTCTTAAATTCTCTTCAGTGGGAATCTCCCACTGTAGAGCAGGAGGAGAATCCAGCATTTGATACTGAGATTAGTGGCTATGACGTTTTAAAGAGGCACATATTAAAAATGAATAACAGATCTATTTTTATAGTAGCAGAGACCTGAAGAGTGAATAACTTCATGCAAATCTGTATAAGACTTCTTTATCTTAACTAATGACAACCATAAACACAAAGGAACTATATACTGATTACTAACCTCACAAGCACATATACACTTAGATAGTATTCCCTGAGTTTCTGTGTTAATTTTCATATTTGAAAACAAGCTAATTTTCAACTATACCAACCATCTCAAAGCATATTAGTTTTTGTGTTAATATAGTACGAGAGAAAAAAAAAATCTGTTTTTATTGCTAAAATTACAGAAAACACTTGATGGTTTGGCAAAAGATTGTTATGTGGGTGGTTGCAACTTGGCCTTTAACCTCTTGCCAAATACCATACCGCATGTGTTCTGAATTACCAGTAAACCCAGATGCCCTCATATGAGAGATTTCAAATCCAACCAGAAATTGAGAAAAAACAATCCTATGGTCTTCATGAATGAAACCAAGAACTTCTTAAAAAAAGGGGGGATGGGGAGAGAAAGAAACCAAGAACTTCCAGTGTCTAATGTCAGGACTTTGGGAAAATAATTTAACTTCTAAATATTCATTCTGGTCAAAGTCTAAGACCTGATAAAGAAGGTCTTGACACTGCAAAAAGAAATCAAACATCTGATATTAAAAAATATTTACAATCACCTAATACCACAGGTTGGCCAACTTTTTCCCTAATAGGACAAACAGAAAATTTTTAGGTTTTGTGGGCCATAGACTCTCTTGTTGATAATACAGAAATGAATGGAAGGGGCTGTGATCCAATAAAACTTTTCTTAGAAAAACAGGTGGTGGGGCTGGATTTGGTTCTCTGGGCTTTATAATACAAGCTCCTTTGTATCACTCATCTTGGACAATGTCTGGTACATAATATATGCTCTGAAAAGGTTTGTAGATGAATCATATTATTTAATCTAAAAACATAAGCAAAATGTCTGAGCTATCTTGTTACAAACACAGTATTTACTGAATGTTATTTGAGACTAACTTCCTAGTTAGATTTATAAGTTGGTATTTCTCACACAAAATACTTATTTTTAAATTTTTTTTTCATTTAAAAAACTGTAATTGTAATATTAATCATGGTCATGTCACTATTGAACTCTGTTTACCCAAGATTAATACTAATTTTCTGGCTCCTTGAGGCCATTTACATAAATAGATAATCTGATTACACAGTATAAGGACTGGAGCTGAAAGGTCATGTTGAGTTAAAGCCAGAGTTAATACCATGGCAAATGAGAGTCAAAGGCAGGTGGAAAGAACCCTGCAGAGAAGACTGGTGTGTGGAGAAGAGAATGGAAGAGAAGACAGACCTGTTTGTACCATGCAGTGAAGATCTGAGCAATTTCTCTGAATTATAATAATAAATCTCCTTTTTATTAGAACTTCTTTGAAAGGGCTTCTGTTCTTTGCAGTTAAATGATTCCTGCCTAGAAAATGGATTATGAAACATTTTGGAGAGGAGTTAATATTTGAGCTGAATTTTTAAAAAATTAATAGACAGGGATTCCAGTCTACATGGAGTAATAGGGAACAGATTTACCCTCCTGCCTGAAAAACAACAACAAAAAAACCAGAAAAAAAACAACACATGAAACAGACATAAGACAATGGCTGGTATAGGAGAGTAATCCTTGACAGAAGGGAAACAAAGTGAGCCCTCTTAGAACAGCTCCCTGCTTAGAGAGAGCTTCCAGGGAGCAGAGGGAGAAGAAGTCAGGTGGAGCTCAGCAATCTCCCTGAGATGAGGAAGTATGAGTCCAAGCTTGCTGTAATATGCCTGGTAGAGTACCACAGAGGAGACAGTTGCAGAGAGACAGGAGATCTGCAAAAGGCCCCCTGAAGACTTTACTGAGTAATATCAGCACATGCTTGTGAGGAATCCACCCAAAGCAGGAGAAGAACTAAAAGGAGCAGAGGGAACAATTTCAGGGGTCAGACAGTGGCACGAATAATTTGTTTCATCCAGAAAGGAAAAAAAAAATCTCATACTTCACAGGACATCAGACAGAATAATCATAAGGTTATTGCCTCAGTAATGGAGCAAAATGAACCCTGGATAAAGTTTGCTCTGGTTCCACCTGAACAAGCATAAATATAGCATTGAAAGTGTCAAACGATTTCCAAATAAGTATCCCAGAATAAAACTCAAGAATATTTCTAGAAATACAAAATATCCCAAACTCAAGGTTAAATTCCTAATGTCTGGCATCTGATAAAAAATTATTAGGCATGAAAAGAAATAGAAAAATATGGCCCATAATGAGGAGAAAAAGCAGCAAAAGAAACAAGCCAAGAACTGATAAATATTGGAATCAGCAAAGATATCAAGATAATTCTTATAACCTGTATGTTGAAGAGAGTGGAGGAGTGCTTGGACATGTTACGCAGAGATGTGGACAATATAAAAAGAAGTTGAATCAAAATGTTCATCTTACCAGAGATGAAAAATAAATGTTTGAGATGAAAAATACAATGGATGGAATTAATAGAACATTAGAAATGCCAGAATTAAAGATTAAGAATTTGAGAGCAGCAATAGAAATTACCCAAAATGAGGCACAAAATAAACCTGAAAAAAAATGATCAAAACATTAGTAACCCACACGCAACAACTTTAAGCAGACTCATACATGTGTAATTTGAGTCCTCAAGGTGGAGGATAAGTGCTATATAAAATTACAAAAAAAAAAAAAAAGGAAAAGACAGTATGGGCTTAAAGTAGTGCATAAGAGTAAGCTATTACAGATTATGGAGAGGAGGAAAGAAATGAGAAAAGCTGTATATTTGGCTATAAATCTGACAATGGCTGACAAGTAACATAGCTAGAAGCGGTTACCTCTAAGAAAGAAGGACCAGGATTAGGATGTGATAGTAAGAAAAGAGAGAACTGAGAATATTTTAAAGGAAGAAATCATAGGAATTCATGATTAACTGGAAAGGAGAATGCTAAGAGGCTGAAATTCTGAAAAGGACCAGACTAAGTCTGAATCCCAGCTTCTCTATTTACTATTTGAACTTGGAGAGGTTACTTAATATCTCTCTGCCTTAGTTTCCTCATTAGTAAACTGGAGATAATAGTAGTACCTATGCAACAGGGCTGTTTTGAGAATTAAATGAGTTAAAACATGTAAAGTACTTTGGCATGTAGTAAGTGCTTAATAAACACTGGCTATTGCAGTTCTCAAAACTTTTGTGGTCTCAGGACTACTTTTCACTCTTAAAAGTTATGGAGGACCCCAAAGAATTTTGCTTATCTGGGTAATGTCTATGAAAATTTACCATATTAGAAATTAAAACTGAGAAATATATAAAGTACTAACATTTTCATTCATTAAAAATATTAAACCTATTACATGTTAACATGAATAACATTTCGTTTTTCAAAAGAAAAAAAATGGTACAAAGATAGAAACTGTTTTACATTTTTGTAAATCTCTCTACTGTCTGGTTTACTAAGAGAAAGCTGGGTTCTCATATCTGCCTCTGCTCAATCTGTTGCTTATGTTGTTTTCGCTGGGAAAGAAAACCAACCAATCTGTGTTATGTAGAAGCTAATACATCCAAGAAAGCTAAGATAGCATCTCCTGGGTAGAACGACTAAGTTTAAAAAGGGGGACAGGAGAGTATTCATTCCATAAATCTTAAGAGTGCTCAAGAGGAGAATAAGGTATTAACTATAAACTATTCTAGTCAGCTCACAAGAGAAAGAGCCAGAGAAACCATTAAATTTATCCCACATGGGTTATAAGCAGCACTGTAGAAAGGATGGAACCACAAAGAATTCCCATATACGATAATAGAGATTCATAGTTCTACATGAACAATAAGGAAATGCCTGGGCCTGAGCTGAGAGTTTGGAAAGTTCTAAGCGTAAGAACACAGAGAAAAAGAGAACAGGGCCAAGGAATGGAATCTGGGGCAGGTGGGGAGGCCAAGGGGGTGCTGGTGCTGGACAGAAGGAAAACTTAATCTTTTTTTTGTAGGAAAAATATTATTAAATAGGTACTTCACCAGAGTAGATACATGAATGGCACATAAGCACATGAAAAGATGTTCAGTAACCTTGGTCCTTAGAAATAAAAATTAAAACAAGGAGGTATCATTACATTCCCACTAGAGGGGATACAAT